>NC_055972.1:20527974-20722974 GCF_018492685.1 Alosa sapidissima | reverse complement strand
ATTAGGCTACATTAAAGTGAAGTGTTGAAATTTCAATAGTGAGGAGATTGATGGAGGCCTTGGGAGGAGAGATATGGCCAGAGATCGACTCATGAGCTGCAAAAAGATGTCCACTGCAATAACAAACAATGACCCTTGACCCAGGCAGGAAGTGGATGGGCCCAATAGGGAGAAGAGTCTGGGAGCGAATGAGCAAGAGCACGAGAGAAAGAGAGAGAGAGAGAGACCCTGTGGGAGAGGAGCCTGATGCAATGAGCACAGCTGGACGGGCAACTAAGCAGGGCCATTCATTCGCATTCACCCAAGCTTCTTCACTAAGGCCTTCACATTATCCGACAGATCTAACAGAGAATACAGTTAATACAGTTATAGGATTTCATTGCGTTTCACACTGTTCAATGCATCTAGTGGGGAATGCAGTTATAGGATTTCACTGCATTTCACATTTGCACTTATATTACCAAGATTGAACTTGTGAACTCCACAAAGTTCCTCTCAGGTAATCGCTGCTGCCAATTAGCTCAAGCGTGCTTGTGTGTAAATCTTTCAAAACCCATAGCCACTACCATGTGTGAGTAGAAATGTGGAATTCTGGCATCTCCGCAGCAAAGGAAGCACACACCTAACCATACACACAAATGTTGCCTAGTTCAAGTGTGTTGTGTGCCTGGCTGGGAAAAAAACAGGTGGGGGCAGAAACGCCCTCTTTTCCTCTGGGACATCTCAAATTGATTCATAAATACCTCTCCACACACACACACACACACACACACATCGTGTGTGCCAGTGATTCCACTTCCTAACTCATGCATATACATGGCATATCCCCAACACTAACAAGCATCATCACTTTAACACACTTTCCATCTATTACCTGAGCAAGAGGGGGCATTGTAATATTTGTCTGCGTGTATGTGTGTGTGCAAGTATGTGTGTGCGTGTGTGTGCATGTGTGGTTTAGCATGGAGGTTAACAAAGACCAAGCAACTAAAGAGGTGAGGGGCTTTTTGAGGTAAAAGACTCACTGTGTGTGTGTGTGTGTGTGTGTGTGTGTGTGTGTGTGTGTGTGTGTGTGTGTGTGTGTGTGTGTGTTGTGTATTAGATTAGCAACTTAGTTTTTAATGAGCTTCTCTGAATGTAGTTTAGGAGTGGATGTTGCCAGTCTCGCAGGCGTAGCAGAAGCTTTCACATATGACATGAGCTGGACGTCAGAGGCGGTTGCATCAGCCATCCAGCAACAACAACACAATTATAAATTCCTTCAAGCCAAGAGAGGAAGAGAGAGAGGGAGAGGGAGAGAGAGAGAGAGAGAGAGAGAAAGAGAGAGAGGGAGGGAGGGAGAGAGAGAGAGAGAGAGAGGGAGGGAGAGAGAGAGAGAGAGAGAGAGAGAGAGAGAGAGAGGGAGAGAGAGAGAGAGAGAGAATACAGAAAAGGACAGTAGTACAACAATTAAAAACGACAGGAAAGCAAAGAGGCGAACTGAGCGAGAGAAGAGCAGTGAGACAGAGAGGGGGAGATCAGAGGAAAGGGGGATGGGGAGATGAAGAGATAAAGGGAGAGGCAGATAGAGAGAGCGGTACAGACAGACGAGTGTGGGGAGGTGTCAGGAGTGACACGCGAGCAGCACGCGAGAGCGCACTGTCCTTCTGTCAGGCCGGAGGAGCAGCAGCCTCAGGGGGAGAATCCGCTTCCTCCAAGAACAATGGCCCTCTGTGTATGCATGTGCGTCTGTGTGTGTGTGCGCGCGTGTGTGTGTGCATTCGTGTGTATGCATGTGTGTCTGTGTGTGTGTGCGCGCGTGTGTGCATGTGTGTGCGTATGTGTGTGCGTGTGTACATGCGTGTGTATGCATGTGCGTCTGTGTGCCTGCCTGTGTGTGTGTGTGCGTGTGTGAGAGAGACAGAGAGCCAATGTTTGTCCAACCCCACACCTTCAGCTCATTTCGAGCAGTTCTCAGTTTCCGGTACAGACTCATAACTTCAGCAGGATACACACATGTGGAGGAAGAGGTCACAGCTTAAGAATCCTGACGCTCTGGACTCCCCTTTAAATTCAAAACGCCCTTCCCCTCGCATCTAGTGGACCGTGTTTACGGCCGCCTTCGGCCGCCAAAATGGAGACAAGCTCGATGAAGAATGGGCTCGGGATCTGTCGTGTGGGATCTGGAAACCCAGACGGGTGATTCCCATGATCCCACAGTGGCAGGGGCAAGAAAAGAAACCACTGTGCCCAACCTGGCAGCCCCTTGGCATCAGCTTGGCACGGTGACAAGGCTCCGGCCACCCCCACCTCTGTCTGCACCACCCAGGCCATAAAACAGGGCCGAACCTGGACACACATGCGCCCACATTCTCTCTCTCTCTCTCTTTCTCTTTCTCTCTCTCACACACACACACACACCTCTGCCACTATTAATAGAGGCGTGTTATGGCACCAGGAAAGAATCTAGGACAGACTGCCGACTCTTGACGGTTTATTTTTTCACTATTAATTCAGCCGCTTTTACGACCAGGAGGATTTATTCATTGGCAGGCTGGGCTGCTTTTTCCAGCCCTGAGGGACAAAGGCCCCCTAACACACACATACTCCTGAGGCTCCGCACCTTCCTCTACACCTAATCCTCCTCCTCCTCCTCTCTCTTCCCCTCTCCTCTCCTCTCTCTTCACTCCCTCGCTCCTGCAGAGCCTGCTCAGACTACTGAGCGTTTCCAGGAGCTGGGACATCTCTGCCTTCTCCTCGCTCTCCTCTCCTCTCCTCTCTGCTCCTCACACCTCTCCTCTTTCCTCAAGTCTTTATGAGATGGAGGCGCCTCACAGAGACCACATGCCACATTTATGATATAGCCCTGTAAACAGCGGGAGTGGCCTGCCAGCATAGGTGGCAAGAGAGAGAACGGGAGAGAGGGAGAGGGAGAGAGGGAAAGAGAGAACAGAAGAGAGGTAGAGACAGAGAAAGAGAGAGAAAGAGGAATTTGTTTCCTCAGATCTACAATGCCTCTGTTATATTAGTTCTTGTGATACATTATTTATCTGCATTGCTACCCTGAATGGGGTGAAACTACACCAGTTCATGACTCACAGTGCTACAGCAAGTGTCCTCATTTACTAAACTTCAATGCCTGTGAACAGTGATGTAATAATGGGGTCATGATTGTGACCCCTGACCTGTCACCTCTGAACCATACCTCAGTCTCACCACACTCAGACGGGTCATCGCCGTGAATGGCCTGCTGGTACTTGGAGTACAGTGCGGCGGAACGCTCGTAGGTCGCCACAAACTCAGGATCCTCAAAGCTGACCGGCACTAGCCTCACCTTCAGAGAGGAGCAGGGAAGGGGGTTTGGATGGAGGGAAGGCGGGAGGGAAGAGAAGAGAGGAAGGGGTGGAGAGAAAATGGTGGTAGAGGTGGGCAACACGTTTGGGATGTAAAAGTGTGAATGACGTGATAGAGGGTTGCATTAATGGAGCCATGACCAGTTAAGAGATCAGAAGAGATATCGTGTCGAGTGAGGGCACCAACAGGCAAGAGGTTATAGAGGTTATAGAGGTTTCACAGAATAGTTTGCAGGCAAAGGAAGAGCAGTTAGACATGGCAAAACAGGGAAGTAGATGGAAAGTTTGAGAAGGTAAAAATACAGGAGTATAAGGGTGCACATTTGGAGGATGGAAGATGTTAGTGCATGTCGTGGGGAAGCAGCGATTCAGTGACAGGAGTTGGGATGGGAGGGAGAGGGAGAGAGAGAGAGACAGAGACAGAGAGAGAGGGAGAGGGTATTGATGGAGATGTTTTAGACAACACTACACACTAAAAGCAGCATTAGGTTATTAATGTACCATGACAAGCGACAGGGCTAAAATTTAAACTCCTCCAAGCTCATTTGCAACAGGTTAATTCAATGGTGTGTGTGTGTGTGTGTGTGTGTGTTTGTGTTTGTGTTTGTGTGTGTGTGTGTGTGGAGGAGTCCGATTCCAGTCCCACAACCACAAAGGAAATAAGGGAAACCTGAAGGTGAGGCTAGCGCACCATCACAGCTAAGCTCTGGGAGCTACTGAGGGGCCACTGTTCACTGTTCAGCAGCAGCACTGAACCCTTTAAAAGGGAGTGGGAACTACACCCAGCGAGACCAGTACCTCATAACATACTCAACCAAGGGAGTTACACACACACACACACACACACACACACACACACACACACATCATAAAAGCAATGCCGAAGGGGGCGATGATGTTATTTTGGAAAAACTATACACAACAGACACTCTCCTTCTCACTCACTCACAAACACACACACACACACACACACACACACACACACTACCTCTGGGCATATTCCATGAACGAGTCAAAACAGAGTTTTCCAGAGTTACATAAAAGCTGACTGCATCAGGAGAATCTGTTCACCTTCAAAAACAGCAGATGCAACCAGAACTACTCAGAGCCAATAAAGACTTTAGATACAGCACTCTCTACTAACAGGGGCCTCGGCCATTACCGGTATAAAACTCAGAGCCACAATCAACATGACCGTGTGCCCCAACCTCGTCCATATACATGATTAAAGGTTTCTATGACACAGAAAAAAAAAAGCTGAAGCTAAAATGCTCCTACAACTCCAGCACACCACAGCTGGGCCCCCATACTGCAGTGGAGATTTACGGCCACAACGCGGGCATGGTTAAGGCGAGACGTACAAGGAGACTACACTACAACTAATCAGAAACATCTGGCTAAAGCTTTGCTAGCACGACGGCTAGCGCCGTGCTAACATACCAGAAAATGTGCTGTTAAAAGCCCGGCAAAGATTTATTGTCAAGGGTCTAGTACAGCTCGGATAACCCGGAATGGTGGCCACATGAGGGGCTGGGATGGATTTTTTTGGGAGAGGTGCTGAAGAGAGGGGAGGAGGGCAAGGTGTCACCTAAATCATAAACATGTGACCGCGCTGGGTCTGGCTAGCTAGCGTGCTAGCACAAAAGGCGCTAGCGCAGAGGCTATGGCAGTGCTGGTGTTGGTGCAGCTGGGACCGCTGGCCCTGGGAGATTGATGAGTGGGAGCCTCGTGCAGTCTGGAGGTGCAGGGGAAGTACCTGAGCCAAACAGCAGGAGAGGGAGATGAATGGGCTGGCTGGCCAGCACAGGCACCTGTAGCAACACCAGGCCACCACTCCCACCCACCCACCCAGCACCACCTCTCGGCCCACCTACCAGACGTATGGGAGCACTTTTCTCTCTTCCTACACCTACCACTCTTTGCTCTACCACATTCTTGGTCTCATTCAGTCTCTCTGTTGTAAGGTGTAAATACATGCAAACACATCTACTGCCAGTCACGCACAGACACATGTGTTGTTTGTTTCTCTCTCACACATACACGCACAGTCCCTCCTCCCCTCCTCCACCCCCCCCCCCCCCCCCCACACACACACACACACACACACACACACACACACACACACACATCACTCCCCTTAATGTTATTTTCCCTCCTTTCGCCCCTTCCCTCATATCCGCTCTCCTCTCTCACTCTGTCTGCCGCTGCTGTGCCGTCTCACCTGATCCCATGCTCCATCCATTCGCAGGCAGCAGCAATAAAAAGTCATGGCAGGGGCTGTTTTTCTGCCCGCTTTGGCGCCCCCCCCCCCAACTATACTGTTTACCCTCGTTTACCTCCCCATCCGTTCTCACTCTCTCTCCGGCTCACCCTCCTTCCTTGACTCAGTACCCGTCTGGCTGCTGACAGATTTGCCAAGTTTGCATTCTCACGGAGGTGTCCGACAACAGAGAGGGGGGACAACAGAAACATCTGCTCTTTGGGCGACTGTGGTCAGATTGGTGATCGAATGTCGTGCGCTCGTCACACACAAAAACACAAACAGAGAGATGCGCTCTGCTACCCTGCAGCTAAGCTCAATGATCACTCAATTTTTTGCGTTTGTAGTCAATCTCTAGCGCCCTATCCCCTCTCTATTTTCATCCCTGAGGGGCTGACCCCTCAACTCTCACCCTTGACCCCTGACCTGGCTCTCAGTGGGCTTGTCTGGAGGATCCTTGTGAATGGCCATCTGGTAGAGTTTGTACAACTGGTAAGAGGCGTCGAAAGAGGCTTTGAACTCTGAACTGGGGGGACTGGAGCGCACTAGCCTCACCTTCAAGAGAGGAGCAGCAGGAAAAGGGTTAAAACACAGAATTCAGTGAGTGACAACCACCAACCTAAAATCCCACCCAGACTGAAATACAGAAACAACACACACCAAAATCCCGTGGATTAAAAACCCACATGGAGAGATGAAAGTTGGCAAGATAAGATGTAGCACACACATACACAGACGTAAGAAATGAAAAAAAAAAAAAACAACAACATGCGGCTGAGGAAAACACACATGGAACCAGTGAGCAACAGGTCTTCGTTTTTTTCCTGCAGCGTTCAGCTTGGCGTTCAACATCAGACCCATGGTAGCTGCTTCCATACCAGCCACAGGCTGAGTCACTCTGTAAACTGTAAGGCTGTAAATGTATGCGAAACGCTGGACTTCCTCTGGTCACACTCATGCCATTCGATCCAGTGTGATGGTTCAGGCAACGGAAAGACCAGCTGTGAGGTCCTGGAGCTGGATGTGGACAGTCAACCGTTTCACCTCAGCAAAACCTCCCCGACACACAAAAAAATTAGCGATTTCTCATTGTTGTCATTTCCCCGAAATTGAGAGAGATAGCGTCCCCCCTTATATTTGGTTTCTCCTCCTCTTAATTAAAAAATTCTTAGTTTTTAAGGCTTTGGTTGGATTGTGTTCCTGCTCCTCCTGGGTCCTCTGGAAAGTGCTCGATGGGGGTTATTTAACCCCGGGTTTATTTTGGTTGGCCACATCAGGGCTCTCGTATAACTTGCCTGGCTGGGCCATAGTGCGGGGGAGACAAAGCTGCCAGAGTCCCGTGTAAGAATTAACGGTTCGCACAAATCTTTTTATCTGGCAACTCTCTCGAGACGGTCTCAGAGTGACCGGGGGTTCAAGGGGGTCCACCTGCGCTGGGGAACAACAACAACTCAAGATTGGCTGGCCGCTGGTATTTTTATACTTTCAAACCCCGTCTAGGGTTACTGAATGTTTTAATACTGTTTATGTTAAAAGCTTAGGCATCCAATTAAAAGAAAATGAACAGAAATCAGCCTGTGTGTGTGTGTGTGTGTGTGTGTGTGTGTGTGTGTGTGTGAGAGAGAGAATAATAAGCTTGTGGGAGAAATACACACTAAGGGAAGGGAAAAGAAATCCCTGAACCATTTCTTCTTTCAAAAACCATTTTGATCACAGTGTGTTGAAAAGGCTTTTGATTCCGAGCACATTAGCTCTGTTTGTTAATGTATAGTAGAGCCATGGCAGCATATTTGAGGGCGAGTAAAAGAGACAGAGAGAGCCAGGCGATCCAGAGCCTGGGTGAAGGAGGGAACCTGAACTTTAATAGAGAGCGAGAGAAAGTAAATCAAAACAGAGGGCATGTGTGGACTTTTACCACATGGTTACACTGCCCCCTGATGGTATCCCTCTGCCCGGAACTTTTTAAGTTCTCTTGTGGCTGGGCAGCATGTGTCCATCTATTTTTCACGACTATTTATGCTGCCTGACACGAATTCAAGCAACACCAGAGGATTTCTGTGAACTAAAGGATATCCTCAGACATACACACACACTTATGTGTATAGGTGCATATGTGATCATTGTATTTGACTTTGAAATGGCCACACACGCACAGCTGTGATCAAAAGAATAACTATTGCTAAGATTCCACACATCCGTTTATTTATCTGTGAGAGGCCCTAGATGGCTCGAAGTGGGGCAAAAAGAGTTTTCTGTCTCTCTCTCTCACTCTCTCTCTCCCTCTCTCTCTTATTAGGCCGACTCCAGACCCTCCTCTGTTTAACAGCTCGTTGGATGACAGAGTGGGCTGGCCGACAGTCCGGCCGGCCTACCGTAAACACCTCATTAGGTGACCGCTGCCGGACGGCTATCTCCGGAACATTCTACCCCGCGGTCACTCACCCCCTCTTCCCACTTCCCCCCATGTATCTTCAGTCAGTGGTCATCCTATCAGTGGCAAACCTCCCTCCACTTCACTCCCCCTCATGCCTCCCCGGATGTTCGTGAAATGGGAAAAGAATGAGATAACCGCACAGACTGTACGATAGGGGGAAGGTAGGAAAGGACCAGTCCAGGCCTGAGGGCCTGAGAGAAACAAGCAAGAGACCTCACGGAAACTTCATTAGTCCTCAGGTTTGGTTGTGACCTTCAGCAGAGATGGGTGACCTTGCCCGGTTGCCTGGGATCCACTTACACAGATTGAATGGGACAATGTTGGAGAATTGAGATCAATCCAATTAGTTCCTGGTTCAATTAAGTTAATTGGGAGTAGAGCGAGCGCCTCATCCCTCGGGATTTCCCACTGGTGGAGGGCCATCCTGCCATTCGCTCATCAGGTCTCCAGTCGGAATCCAAAAGCTTAACGTCCTTACCAATGCTGACATCACTTTCCTAGTGGTCTGGAAACAGACAGGGCAAAGGAGGGAGAGTGAAACAGACAGTGTGTGTGTGTGTGTGTGTGTGTGTGTGTGTGTGTGTGTGTGTGTGTGTTTAAGTGTATGTGTATGTGTGTGTGTGTGTGTGTGTGTGTTTTCATTCTGAGAGAGGCTATGTGGCTTCAGCTTCCAATTGAATTAGCGGAGCGGTGGAACGATCCGACACAAACACTGGAAAGCGCTGTTGCTGTTGCCGCGGCTGCACTGCGCCCATGGCATGGTTACGCACAGCCTCTTGGGGCCGGTGAATGAGGTCATCCTTTTTTTCGATTCCGGGCAAGCATCCGCTGCCCGCTCCTCCACCTATAGATAAGAGCGCAGCACACCTCAGGTCAGCGCGGCTGATAAGCTGGGCAGGTGCAGGGAGGTGGAGGAGCAATGGAATTAGAATGATTCATGAAGTTCCTGTGTGCTCGCTGGATGTGTTTGGGCACCTCGGCCAGCTTGTCCAAACACGGACTTCCTGCCAGTTCCTGCTCATTATGATAAAGGAGTTGGCCTGGGTTAGCGGCAACATCAGCAACAACGTCCATGGACGACTTGCAGTTTGGTAGCACATGAAGGACCCCAGAGAAACACACAGACACAGACACACACACACACACACACACACACACACACACACACACACACACAGCATTCTCACCTCCAAGCGGTGCAGAGGGGAGTCAGGAGTTGTCTCGGATAGGAACTCCTCCAGGGACTTGGTCTGGTTGGCCGTGGTGGGAGCAGGGGCAGGAGCTGGAGCGGGCACTGAGGAGGAGGAGGAGGAGGTGGCAGAGTCCCCGGCCTCCTGCTGCCGTCTCTGCTCCTTCTGCATGCGCCGCTCCTTACGGAGCTCCTTGGCCTTCCGACACGGAGGCCTGCTGGGATCTGCTCCCACACCTGAGGGAGAGAGGGAGAGAGAGAGGAAGAGAGAGGGAGAGAGAGAGAGAGGAGGAGGATGGAGTGGTGAGGGGAAAGGGTAGTAAAGAAGAGAATGAAAGAGAGGCAAAGAGAAGGAGGAATGGAAAGAGAAATACAGAGGATGTGACTCAACCAGCTGATTCAATTTGTTTTCTTTAGAGGCGTTTGTATGAATTAAAAAAACCCTTTTAAACAGCCAGGGCCACAAAAAAAAACCCCGTGCAGCTTTTCCAAAACAAACAGCGGCGGCAGCAACAAACACCCCACAAACACAGCTGAAACGGGTGGAAATGAGAGATTACGCCAAAAACATTCAAACTGTTAATCCCTCCCTTCTACCCTGAAGGTCCCACTCCTGACGCAAGCAGGTCACAAAGCAGTTCCAGAGAGAGAGAGAGAGAGAGAGAGAGAGAGAGAGAGAGAGAGAGAGAAGAGAGAAAGAGAGAGAGAAAGAGAGAAAGAGAGAGAGAAAGAGAACTGACTAGGCGTGCTTCATCAGTTCAAGTCTAATTCAATTAGTGGCTTCTTAAGCTTGTGCTCTTCTGTGTTGTTTCTGGCGGGGGGGTTGGGCACAGCACTGTGCCATGTGGAGGCGGTTTGTGGGCGTGGAGGGTGGGTTTCCGATCGCTGGAAGGGGTAGACCGCCGAGCGTGAACGTGCGCTTGTTCGCTCATTTATGTGAAACTCACTCGATCACCGCCTCGGCCATTCACAGGGCAATGGGAAACACTCTTGAACATCCGGAAGCCATTTTCCTTCCTAATACCTCCGCAAACCCCCGGGACCCCCCCCCCCCCCCCTCTTTTTTTTCCTGCCACTGCCATGACATCAACAGCACTGAGTTCCTCTAACTGCACATGCTCAGTAAAGATAGATAGATAGATAGATAGATACTTTATTGATCCCCAGGGGAAATTCAAGGTCTCAGCAGCATACAGACAACACAAACACATTCTTTAAAGCAACACCAAAGAGTTTTTTGTACCTTAAAATAATGTTTCCAAAATCGTTTCAGTGGTTAATCAACTCGTAACAGGGTGAACGGCACTTCTGCATTCGCTTCGCGGCCCTCTATCGGCTATAACCGCACTATGTAAGTTTGCCAGTTCGATGGAATGAGACATAAGAAACTACAAATTTGACTTGCATCTGATGTCGCAATACATTGTACTTTCATAAAATCATGCAACATATTCTACCTTTTCTGACATCGTTATTTACAAAGCCAGTGCTCGATAAACAATTAGCATGCGTGTGACAGAGGAACAGTTCTTTGGTGTTGCTTTAACAGCAGAAAGAGTAATTAAAGTATATAATATAAAAACACAACTAAGCAATAAGGACAGTAGAAGATAAAGAATACGCTAAATATACCAAAATACAAATTATACTAACTAACACTTAATCTAAATCAATTCTAAAAACAGTATCCACATAGTGGTGATTAATCAATCAGAGGCGCTTGCAATGACTGAGGCAGGGACTGAGCCTGTGATTCTCTGTGCATAGTAAGGTAAGGTAAGGTGCTCTGTGTGTCATGGTGATAGTGCAATGGTGATAGTGGTCATGGTGATAGTGCAAATAAGTAAGTCCAACAGTGCAACAATGCAGAAATAAAGTAAAGTCTATATATTTAACTATTTTAAGAAAAGGTATAAGTGTGGCCACAGTTCGGCTGTGGCATGGAGAGAGGGGTTATGCACATGTGCTAATGTGCTAATATAGCACGCAAACAGTGAGGCAGAAAGACAGTGGTAAAAGTGGCTAGTGGACAGACAGTATCCAAACATGGAGGGGGTGAAGAGGCAGACAGACTATGCAGAGAAGTCTATCTCTCTTCTTCCCTTAAGTGAAGCATAAATACTCCAGAGGGTCGTGGTAAACTAGGGTGCTGAGGTCGATCAACCTCAAGCATCACGAAAGACATATGGTGGACACAACTGAGGGGCTTCACAGTTCCACAAGTGTCCACACCAGGCCTTGACCACATACCCAACAACAGCGCAGACCTGGAGTGCAAAGTCTGGCGCTGCAGTTACAGAGACATGAGATCAAGACTGTGATCACAAGAGGAGAGAGCGAGAGCGGCGCTGAGGGGAAAAGAGATCTAAAAGAGACAAGCAGAGAGGAGAGGAGAGGAGGCCAGCCAGGGAGGACAGAGGGTGTCCTGTTTGCAGACAAACAGATGGACAGACAGACGGAGCTGGGCTTTGAACCATTCAGCAGCGAGAATACACTCGCACACTCACACACACACACACACACACACACACAGAGAATCACTCGCTTTCTCTGTTTCTGTCCTGGAAGCCTGCCAGACCCTTCCACTGCTCCAGGCATCCTATGTCAACAGTTTACACGCCGACATCCTGTTTGCAGCAATAAGGAAGCGAGGGCCATTTCCTGCCTGTCGCCGTGCCAACCACCGCCCGGCACTCGCTGGCCTGCCATCACCGTGGTGACCCCGCGGGGGAGCGTTCGAGAGGAGCAGCGAGAGTGGGGCCGACGCCAGCATCAACCATCAATCACAGCAGAAGTGTTTACAGCTTTGAGCACAATGTACTATTATCCCAATGGACCCAAACACACACACACACACACACACACACACACACACACCAGCTGATCACATCCGGATGAACAACAAGCACTTCAAGTGGTTGGGGAAATGGGCAAATGTCCCAATGTGACTGAATTCTATTGAGGGCTGATGTATCAGCACATCATGTGGTTATTTCTGTGTGGTAAATAAATAAATAAATAAAAAACAAACAATATGGTGATCTCTGGTGTGGAGGCCTGTCTGTCAGCGATATCAGATCTTTAACTTGATTTACCCCAGAGAATTTTGGCACACTCTGCCTTGGGCTTTGCATGGCTCAATAAGTTTCCAAAGGAAACTGTGTGTAATACTCCCATCTTATCAGCAGTGTTTTGGAGAGAAATATTGATGGTGGTGATGGGGGGGGGGGGGGGTGTCTGGCGGAGTTCAAGAATAGAAAGAAATGCACTTTTATCCACAACCAAGGAAAAACAAATGGCTGTCAGAACAAATCAAAAGACAGGAAAAAGAAATGACTGCTGGAAACTGATCTATGTGGTGCTCTGTGTCGGAATACTGAGTCACTGATACAAGGATGTCTATCTGAGTGTCAGAGAGGGGGACTGCTTTTCATCCACTTCAACACACACACACACACAAAAAAACACACCACACAACACACACGCAAATGACTAAAATGAACTTGACCATGCGGGCACATAGGGGTTGAATATAAACAGACGAAGATAAGGCAGCTATATCCACCCACAGACATGCTCGCACACAAGCCGTGACCTGTGACAGAGACATCAAAACACTCCTCTATGCTTCATGAGTACGTACACAAACACAACGCACAACACTTTCTCCTCAAGTTTTACACTGTTAAAACAGATGTCCATACACACCACATGCTCACAAGCTCAAATACTCTCTTTATGAGTCACCTCCTACACACACACACACACACACACACACACACACACACACACAAAAAGGTACAGCCTGTACAGTGTGAAGATAAATTTTGACAGATCGGTTCCTGTGGAGGACGCACTCTCCCTCTGTGGCAGTTAACACTTCATAAAAACATACCACTGCCCCCCTGGAACAACCCTCAACACACCCTTTCTCTCTCTCTGACACACACACACACACACAGTCGCACAAAGACAGCATGCAATAGCTAGCCGCAGAATTAAACAAACAAATATCTAAACAAATGGACAAACAAGAGAACGCCGGAAAAAATGTAAATCAAGAGGAATGCAAAAACGATTGCACCATATAGGCAGCAACGAGCACACAAGCCCACAGTGCCCTTGGGCAAGCAAGAGGGGTGTATTTTGTGGGTAGCTCTGCGTCATGCCTGTGTGAGTGTGAATGCTGGCACTTCCCTTTATGAGGAAAAACAACCGGGAAGCGAGGAGTGGAGAGGAGTAAAGGGGAGGGAGGAGGGGGGGGGGCTCAGGTAATGATGATGGATGTGGGTAAAAACACAATGGTACAAGACATGGTACAAGGGGAAGGGAAAGACCATTTGTACAAAATAATTCTAAAATAAATGGAAAGATTAATGATGTCGACCATCATGTTCTTGGGAAGTGAGATGAGTGGTTCTGGTTCCAGCGATGCACACACAGATCCAACTTCCTCCTGCTTGCCAGCAGCAGGTTTTAATGAACGAAGCCAGTATTTTTTCCCCCATCGAGAACAGTTTGCTCCACCTCAGTGCTTCTACAGCCATCTCCGTTCAGCTGAAGGTTCCACACGCACACACGCACAAATGCAAACACACACACACACACACACACACACACACACACATACATGCATGCACACAAACACACACATGCACGCACACGCACACACATATGTTGAACAGCACCAACTCGGGGGGTGATGTACTGTTTCGCATTCTCTCTTTTATTTGCTCCCTCTCCAACACTTCCTCTGGCATGGGCTGCACATTTGGCTGGGGCCATCCATCCAAGCCGGACAGCGGCTGGCGCTGCGCTGGAGCTTCATGCTTTAGGCCGCACGGATTAAAAAAAAACAAAAAAGACGAACGCCTCTTATAAAAACTCCAGTGCAGCGGCCAGGTGTTTCCCGTACGACAGACCGGGATGGAGAGGGCATTTTCCACTTTGTCTTTTTCTGTCGTTTTTATTTCACATTTTATTTCTTTCAGGGAGCAGCAGGCTTTTCCCATCAGGAGACGCCCCCACACCACACACACACACACACACACACACACACACACACACACAGATTTCCGGATGGTTCTATGAGGGGGTATTTTACCTGGGGAGCGTGGTGAAGCGTGGCAGCCCCTCTCTCCGGCACTGCTGCCGGCTCCCTCCCCGACTATAACTCAATTGTAGCAGAGAAGCAGGCCAAAACACCCACGGGCTCAGGGCTCTGTTTATGTCTGGGCTGGAGCTGCAGGCTATGGGGGCCAGAGAGTGAAGGCTAAGTTCTCTCTGTGTGTGTGTGTGTGTGTGTGTGTGTGTGTAAGAGAGAGAGAGGAACAGGAGCTGAAGAGTCTGCCTCATGTATGACTTATATGTCAATTGCCCCTTCGTAGCTAATATGAATCCTCTGTTGCCTGTGTGAGGATGAGACCGTAGTGTGTGCTTGAAAGTTAGTGGTGATGCCCATGGTACAGTTTGTTTCAAAAAGCACAGAGTTGAAGCGAGCCAGCGCAACTGTGTTGAGAATCAACTCTGCTGCTGAAGCGCAGCTCTCTGCTGCCATCTATTTGTCATTTTTAGAACTACCAGAGCAGCAAGTGGAGGTGTTGCCAAGGTGTCTTTCAAGACATCCAGACTGTAGCTTTACAGGTTGGTCTCGAAAAATGTGAATATCGTGGAGAAGTAAATTTTTCCCCCCTAATTTATTTCAAAAAGTGAATCTTTCATATATTTAGATTCAAGCCCATTTGAAAACCAAAAATCAGTGTCTCAAAATATTAGAATAAAGAGGTTATAATACAGAAATGTCAACCATTTGAAAATAAATGAACTAATCTAACTAACTAATACTTGGTTGGGCTGATTTTGCACAAATTACTACATCAATGTGGCGTGGTATGGAGGCAATCAGCCTATGGCACTGATGTTATGGAAGCCTAGAGGGGTATTCCATCAACCTCACTAATGAAGGCGGCGCTTAACAGAAATAGCCTGGCTTGAACTAGCATAGACTTTTATTTGAGGCTGAAGCCGTTCCATTAACTCAAGTTAGCTGCATCTTGCCTTCGTTTACTCAACCGAGGCTTGTCTGGCATATCTGCTCATGCACAAGGTAGAAATGTAGACCAAAACAGTAGATTGACGAAAAGAGTATATATGGCGTAAAATTAAGGCAACACTAGAGGATTTCTGTTCGATTTACCAATATCCACTCTCTATGGATTCCGTGCCTATATCCACTCTATGGATTCTGTGCCTATATCCACTCTATGGATTCTGTGCCTATATCCACTCTCTATGGATTGTGTGCCTTTATCCACTCTCTATGGATTGTGCGCCTATATCCACTCTCTGTCCACTCTTCTTCCAGGGAACGTTTTGGCCATTCATCCGCACGTTACCGGCGATTTAGGAGCTCCCGAAACACACTTTTTCAAAAACACTTTCCAGAGTGGAAACTTTTTGAAAACGCCACCCTGGAATTACGGTGTAGACAGGCAAACTTTTTTTAAAACGCTGATGCCACAGTCCCACCCCCAATCTCACAATGGAAACACTGAAAAAACAGCCCCACCCCTTACCCACATGGCAGGAAATTCCAAACAGTGTCTCTCAGTCAGTGTCACATTAAGAAAAGGGTTTCCGTGGTCACTAGACGGATGTGTGAGTAGACTGACCTGGTATGGGGGCAGAGCGGATGGCTTTGGCATTGGCAGGGGGACCAGCGTCCTGCCTGGGGGGTTCCGGGGCGGCACTGTTGGTTTCGGCTCCCTTGTCCACATCGGGAGGGTTGATGGGACCTTCAACCTCAGAGGCACTCAGCTGGGATGAGTCCCGCGCCGGACCACTCTCGTGACACACAGAGTCCATGGGCTCTCCTTTAAAAGACACATGATGATATTATAATCATGCATAAAATTTCTAAATTGAGAAGCTAATTAAAAGTTAAAAGCTCAAAAGTCAAAAGCATTTATTTTGCTAACATAGTCATTATGACAAGGGAGCTCGCTAATTGATCCTCACCATCACACTGGCCTTCGGGAATCTCTCCCACAAACAGGAACTTGTTCATCTTCTTCAGGATCTTCTTGTGGCTTTTGGATGGCTGAAACTTCAAGGCATGACACCTGTGCAGACACAGATCAAAGGCTCAGATCACAGTGGCAGGTGGACGCTGGAGTGGGTTTGTACACTCTCAGAGCCAGCCTTGCACGTCTCTGACTCAGAACTGAGAAGACCTCTTACCTGATGGTGTACTGTGGGCAGCAAGTCTTGTTCATGATGGGCTTGTATACATACTTCCCGCTCCTGAGGTGGCAGAGCAGAGGCAATTGGTAAGAAGGCACAAACTCAGTGTCCACCATGAAGACTAGCTTAAAGGAGAAGAAAAACTAAAACCTAGCTCGAGTTGCTCGAGCCAACAGCTTGCAGAGTAGCTACCTGGCAGCTCGAGCTGTAGGCTGGAGCAACTCGAGCTAGGTGGAACCGATTGTTTTCAGGGTTTTTTTCATACCGACAGTACTCAAGAAACAGAGATCTATGTAAAAAATGTCCCGAATTTTAATCGGATTCCCATTGGTCATTTTCATGGGGTTCTCTGAGGTGCTTTCAGTCTGTATAAAGATATAACTGGCCCTCTAACTGATATATGGTCCTCAAAATGACAGTAATGCCACTTATATGTTGGATGAAATCATTTGGTAACCTATGCTTGAGCAATGAAATCATTACTTTCCCTGAATTGTACATCTGGCATCTTCACATCTGTTCAGTTAGTTGTTTCACCAATTCATTAATGTGTCTTTAGATTTTTAAAGCAATTCAAATGAGATGACACTAAAGAGGAAATATGAAAGCTGGTGGCTCACCGTCGCCATCCTCGATCTAACAGGTCTTGGTAGTCCTGAACTGTCATAGTATGGGACCACATCCCTGAGAGACAGAGAGAGAGAGAGAGACAGACAGATAGACAGACAGACAAAGGGGCGGGGGGGTTAGAGAGGAGTATTCATGACTGTGGTACGTGTACCACTGGTGTTACGCAAGCTTCCACTAGGGGGCAGTGGAAGGAGGCAGGCGAGATGTAAAGGGCAATGTCGGAAAGGTATTAAAAATTATTTTATTTTTTTTAAGTCTATGTTCTCTTTATTCTGTGTGCCATAATGTTGTTCTCCACACTGTTTTTTTAGTGTGAGAGCTCATAGTTGCACATTTTGTTATTTGTGATCATGTAGGTTGGCTAATTAAACATAATGCCTGGAATGCGTCAATAGAATGTGTTACGTTATGTGTCGGATGGTGGGGGCGACTCGAGCAGAGTCAGGGTGTAGATGTGGTGGTACACGGAAAAACAGGTTTGGGAACCGCTGACATAGAAAGACTAGGCTACTCAATGATAACAACTCCATCACAGTTCATCAAGATTCAATCTCAGTTTTCACAGTGGTGTCAGGACAATTATCTTCAACTACACATAGACAAAACAAAAGAGCTGGCCATTCACATATCAAAATCCCCCCATGAACCACACCTACATCCACGGACCAACCAGTCCAACAGATCAACCGTTTTAAATACTAGGGACTCAACAGACAATAAACTTAACTTTGCTGAACAGATCACTGCCATCCAGTGCCATATATCGGTAATTACCACTGACTAGACAGTAATAGGACATTGTATTGTTTAGTAGGGCTGCACAATTATCGCAATCGCAATATGAACCAATGCTATTACCTAATCACAAAAGCTACAAATAATCGTGCACACTTAATTTTGTCACATTTATGTGCTCTCTCCAGTCCTGTTCACCCTGTACACATCTGACTTCTGCTACAACACCGAGTCATGCCACATGCAGAAGTTTTCTGACGATACTGCAATTGTGGGGTGTATCAGAGACGAGCAAGAGGAGGAGTACAGGAGCCTGGTGGAGGACTTTGTGCAATGGTGCAAACTTAATCACCTTCAACTCAACACTTCAAAGACCAAGGAGATGGTGGTGGATTTCCACAGGTCTAAGCCCGCTCTGCTACCAGTCTCCATTGATGGGGTCAATATGGAGGTGGTAAGCACCTACAAGTATCTGGGTCTCCACCTGGACAATAAACTGGACTGGTCAGCCAATACTGAAGCACTCTACAAGAAAGGGCAGAAAAGGCTGTACTTCCTGAGGAGGCTGCGCTCCTTCAATGTGTGCAGCAAGCTCCTCAGGATGTTCTACCAGTCTGTTGTTGCCAGCGTCCTCTTCTATGCAGTGGTATGCTGGGGAGGAAGCACAAAGAAGAAGGATGCGGGGCGACTTGACCTGCTGGTAAGGAAAGCTGGCTCTGTAGTGGGAGCTGAACTGGAGTGCATCACTTCAATATCTGATAAAAGGATCCTAATCAACATTTTGGACAATGAGGATGCTTGGTTCCACATGAGGGTGCTCGTCCACGAGTGCAGAATGCATGGAGGTCTATGGAGCTGTACCCCTCAAAATCCACTTTTCTCGGGATATAATTTTTTTTCAAGTAATTTGAGTATTGTATTCGAAAGGGGAGGCAAAGAAAATACACTTGGTTGAGTATTATATTTTTTAAAGTCACTTAATTGTTCTTAAAAGCCTTTCAAATGTGTCAGTGACGTCATTTATTAGCACAATGCTAGCGTGTTATGTGCAACAACGACCCAACCTGTAAGAAATCAAAAGGACATAAGTACTCGTTCATTCAACTTTTGACCTATAACCCATGTTGAAGTTATACAAACTACAATCAAATCTGAGATGTCAACGACAATCAGGTGAAAGAGATTTTAGCCGTCTAGCTCCATTGACTCCCATTCATTCTGCACTCATGGCGATCGCCCCGAGTGGAACTGCATCCAAAATTCGGTACAATAGGACTTAATACGGAGTGGCAAGGCTCTCCGTAGACGGGCTCTGGTTCTATGGAATTGAAGCCTCCGAGGCGACGCCATCTTGGAAAATTTGCAACCAATTTGAAGTGCGGCTGCGCAGCAGAAGTTGAAGCATGCGCAGTGAAGAGGAGTCGCGGTCAGGCACGCCCACTCAGCGAGTTAAACACGCCCCTTGTCGAGTAGACGGGCTCTGGTAATGGCGTCGCCACAAGATGGCAGCCTCCACAGAACGCTCGTCGGATTCGTGTATAGTGCGCGTCATAGGCGAGGCTTCGAGGCAGGGTTTTTGCCTCGAGTAATTTTTGTAATCGAGTTATCGATAAACGATGAATCGTTTCAGTCCTAATTTACAGAAGTCAAATCAGCAGATAAAAATCGCAATAATATCAAAACAGGAGGTCAGAAGGCATTTTACACTCCTAGTAGGCATAAACCCTCTAGCCCAGTGTTTCTCAAACTTTTTCAGACCACTTAACCAATAAAAAAGAAACGCACGGACCACCGAGCTAAAAAAAAAAAAAAGATTAGACCTACTTCAACAGTATATTAGTCTACACAATAGGCATACTCACTGAACCACCTTGCTTAATGTCTTTGCACTTTGCTTATTGTGTCAGAGGATTCATATGATTTAAACTGGCATATCATACATAGACAGTGTTGCAGAACTGTTTGGATTTACATACAAGTTGGTTCAATATTGCAAACAACTCATCTATATTATATTTTACCATGTCTGCTCGCAGACCACTTGGGATAACTTGTAGACCTAGCCTAGAAATCTAGACGCACCCTAGCGCACCCTAAATTAATTTTCTCAGCCTGTACGTCTAGTATCAAACCATAGGGATTTCTATTGGCTGATGCCGTGGACGTCATCCAATCACAGCGCTCTATTTTGTTAGAGAGTCTTAAGGCGGGCTTAACAGGATAACGACAGTCCTGCGACGGCACTTAAGCCATTCCTTTCGAAGGATAAATTTGCCGTTTTGCCGACCAGATACGGATATGGTCGTAGCGCTGGCCTATTGCATGCCTAGGCAGTTTGAAAGACAATTCTCTGCCCGTCCCTTGGATTAAGCGAGGTGAATGGTTCAATTCCAGACTATACATTTCAATGATATAAGATGGCCCTCCAGGCTATTGTAGACCACCAGTGGTCCCCGAACCACACTTTGAGAAACACTGCTCTAGCCTATACTAAAGCATATGCTTTACGCTTTGAATACTATGTCTTTGCCAGGCCCAATCTCTTGGGAGAGACTTTCCCACAGTCCAGCATGACTGTCCTCGGACAATGACTGGACTTAAAGGTCCCCTCAGACACCATCCCAGGCCTGCAACTCTGACACGAGTCAGAGACATCCTCTGAACTATACTCTAATGTAACTCAAAACCATGACAGACAAACTGTAAGAAGGGGGAAAAAAATAAAACAAATACTGTAGAAGTCATATGCTTTCTCCTATAAGTCCAAGCAATACCTTGGTTGAAATCAGCAAAGAAGAATGTTTGCTTTCTGGACTTTGGATCCCATGCAATTGAGTATTCTATGACTAGTAAGCAATGTGTTGTGATGACTAGTTTTAATAGAGGCTGGTACTATGCTGTTGATTAGCTCATAGCTCGGTTTCAGTCAACAGAGTATAATACAGCAAACAGGGTAAGTCAGTGCGTTTACATGACACTTGAAAAAACCCAGTGACTTGTTTTCTTTTTTTTTTTATCTGATCTCTCACTCTCTCACACACATCTAACAGTCAAATAACTTAAACAGTAAGCACTCTTGTCCCTACACACTGCATTCAAGGCACATTGTGTACATACTGTAACAGGCCTACATCTGACCCTGAGAGGAAGTTCCAGATGGACCCAAAGGACACCAAGTTCCACAGTGAAGAACTTTCTGGGAGTCTCATGCCTTACATCATACAAACAAAACAAACACAGGGCTTTAGCATCGCCCACTGTGATGTTACTGGAAGCATTAGCGTGTGTTTGGGCTTCTTAATTCCCACACTTAATGGGGTAGCCACTCAAGGACACACTCTCACTTTTATGACAGGGGATGATGCAGCGAGAATATCCAGCCAACGTCTCTATTAGCAAAATTACAGAACCAGCCCCATAGAGTCCTGGAAGAGATACTTGTTATGTACCCAAACAACCTGCAGGGAATCTGACAAAGTTATAATGTTACTAGATAAATCTCCTCTCCTCTGTTGTGGCATTTGGGAGAGTGAAGCAGTGTCAACAACGGCACCATCCAAGGACAAACAGTCACAAAGTCATGACAGTCTGTGCAGTCGATGAACAATCACCTTTGGTAACAGGATTTGTTACCCGAGTTTCAGTTGTAACCTGGATTTCAGATTAAGACACTTCCATAAGAGGCTCAGTGTGGAAACACTCCACTGACTCTGGGGTACTGTTGGCAGAGGCAGCTGATGATGTTAAGAATGTTGTTGGCTGTCATGAAACACTCTTATTTCAGTTCACACACAGCAAAAGCAACCAAAATAAATCAGAATGGCTAAAATAACTACTAAAAGAAATATCAGCATCCATCCTGTTGTCTGTTGCAAAATGTGGATCTCTGTAATATGACTAGCTTTCATCTGCTAGTAATCTGACTGCTACCTAATAAAGCACTAAATTACAGACCCTACAGTCCAGCTACCAACACAAAAGCCATAATTCCTGACTGTAACTGATAAAAGAAACAGAGAAAGTAAACGCTTAATCCCTTATACAAAAAAATGTATCAGCTGGTAGTCATGGATACACCCGTGAGAGTAGCCGGAGTTTATCTTATCAGCTGACGATCAGTAGACCCTGTACACCACACCTGTGCTCCACTACAAACAGGTGCTGGACAGGTCCTTTAAACAAAAAAAAACAAACAATACAGGTTTGAATCAGATGGTAGTCATAGATACACACATCAGTAGACCCTATATATCACAGCGTTTCCCATACATTTACTTTTTTGTGGCAGCCCACCAAAATATCAACATTGACCACCACACAATGATTTTCTATGTTGTACTAATTTATATGGGATGAAATCCTTTAATTTCATCTCTCATATAAGAAGCAGTATCCCTACACTGACGTTAGAATAGGGATGTAACGGTATGAAAATGTAACCTTACGGTTATAGTGACCAAAATTATCACGGTTTTCGTTATCATCACGATATTTCTAAAAGTGTGCTTATAGCTTAACTTACCCTACCATAACTTGGAGTTTGCTATTTCTGTTATTTGGATGCAATGAGTGAGATCAAAGTAAGCGTTCAAAATAAAACTTTAGGCTACTGTATTCTCCTGATAACGTGAGTGGAATGGATTTAATGTGGACGTGAACATAAAAAGACGCAGAGTGGCTACATGATACAGTGCACATTTTGCGGTGAAAAAGTTGCAATTAAGCAACTTTTAAACTTTTTAAAAAAAAAAACTTTTAAAATCAGGTGTAGCCTAATCCGATCGTAGTTAAAACCATCAACAACAGAATCAGTAGGGTACCAGTTTTGTTCCATTGTACCAGGCCGGTTTCCACACCGTGGTAATCAACAGTGATAATCATGATGTTTGAAATGAAAACGGTAATTATTATCGTCAACATTTTTATCGCGGTTTACCATTATACCGGTAATCGTTACATCCCTACGTTAGAATACTGTTGGGTTGTCAAGGTTAGCACACTGTAACATTACAGCTACTGTACTTGTCAATGTTGACTTCTCATGCAAGGCAAGTATAACTATAGGCTATTCATTTTATTGACTACGACACAGAATGTTTGCTCAACAACCCCCCCCCCCCACTCTTCACCTACCACCACAAATACAATTCAATTCTGTGGGAAACACTGCATCACACCTGTGCACTACTACACACAGGTGCTTAGAGCAGGGACTGAAAATATACTTGGTAGGTGGGGCTCCATGAGCAGGCCTTGAGTGCACTGCACTGATTGTTAGTTTGATACCCATCCCCATGCTAAGCAGGCATGTCTCTACACAGTATTGATTATTAGATTGTTAGTCTGAATATAATTTACTGAAAAATGTTGACAATATGTCAACGTCAGACGCACGCCTGTAAACAAACCAATCAAAGGGAGACGCAGCAAACGTAGGTGGTAACGACAGGACGCAGAGATGTTGTGCAAAGTTCTTTAGTTCATTATAGAAAAATTGCAATGTGAAACCATTAACAACCGGATGAAATGTATTCAATGTAACTAAACACGAATGTTGGTTCGTACCTTGGTCCGGACTTTTAGGTGTGAAAACGCCCTAAATCTCAACTAACCAATGTGCACGGTTAATGCCGCCCATTTATATTTGTGTTATGAAAATTAAGAAAAAGGACAAGCACTAGCAAGCAAGGCTAGGTAACACTTTAGTTGAAAGTATCGACATAAGAGTGACATGATACTGTCATGAACATATGACACTGTCAGGACACATGAACCCTAACCCTAACCCTAATCCTAACTTCTAACCCTAATCCTAACCCTAACCTGTTATGAGAAAAAACAAATATGACTTAATAACATTAATAACAGAAGCGTTATGTCATAAACGTTTGACTTGTTTATGACACATTCATGACAGTGTCATGTCACTTTTATGTCGATACTGTCAAGTAAAGTGTAACCCAAGGCTAAAATAGTAACCATCCAGGAACAATGGTGCCTTCCACATCATTGGTTTTCCATTTAAAAATAGCTGCACACTGAAGATGCTTTGCATCACTGACTTAGACAGACTTCTTCCGGGTTTGGGGTAGCGAAAAGGTCCATAGCTGCCTGTGCCAATCCTCTCCAGGACATGACAGGCCATTCCAGCACCAGACAGCCCTGTCTGTGCCAGCTGGCTGCGACTGAGCTAATCCCATTAGCATGATGCAAAACAGTACCCGCACTACCCGGAAAAGGTTGTATGCGCAACCTTTCCAGTGACATGGACATGGACATGAAAGTGACTGTGCTCTCCCAGTCATTAGGATGCTCACAAATTCCCACACAGTTGGTCACTTTCCTGTGACCCAATCCGTTGTCCAGATTAGCAGGTCAGTCAGAGTCATTAAATGCAGACCCTTTGGCAAAGATTATTTTAAAAACAGAAGGCAATGACCAAAGACCCTATGATCCCTAGCACGGATAAGGTTATCCTGGGCCTACTCTCTCAGATTACCTGCTGCAACTCTGAGCCTTCTCCACTACACTTCCTGAATTACACAGTGTCTAATTATAGTGCCCAGATTACAGTAAGGGTCATTTATTGGAGGCCCAAACAGTGACCGGGAGGTGAAACTGCTATGGACTCTATAACACCCCGAACACACATACAGACCAACACAACCCTGAAGAAAAATACTTCCCATTTTCTTATTAAGCCATTTTTAACATTGTCTTCAAATCTCAAGACTCGTTTCCTAAAAACAAGCCGTCCAAGGTCAAGGCCTAAGTCCACTAGGACAATGCGGAGTGATGACAGAGATTTTAGTGACAGATCCATAACTTTTACTTTTACTCTCATACACACAACCCACATCTCTCTGGGAGCATAATAAAGAACAGTCAATGATATTATCCTAGTTATCTTAGAACAAATTAACTCACACTTCTAGATTGCTCCTAATGTCTCTAAACAACCCAATTGTGAGCAGAGCATACCCAAGTAAAGCTATAGATTTATAGCTGTTAGACATAGCCAGTGTTGAATAAACAGGACCTGCAGGCGGCACATCAGACCAGTCTGATACATGCAGTTTCTCCTGCACACATTATCAATCCATTCTTCAAACCCTACATAAACACCGATATTTGCTGACATACAAATGTCAAAAAATGATTCAACGGCTGCGATGAAGGAGCTCCACTTAAAACAATCTACCTCGGGTCGCTTTCTGAAGAGTTATTCAACATCGGCTGAAGTGCCGAGACAGGCTAGCCTCATAGCACAGAAGTTCCTATGACAAAACACACTATGGTAGACTCAATGGCCTTATATTTTTTTTAAGTAAGTACCGTGCTGCTTGCCACAACATATCATGTTATAATTAAACTTAAATGGGCCAGTTTTGCTAATGTCGCTGCGATTATCGAGCCTGAATTGCCACCACCAGCCTAGCATTCTACTTATCCCGTCATTAAACATTAGCCTCCAATGACAGCTGAACTGACGTTAGCATGGTAACATTAACTGGGCTCTTGTCGAAGTTCATGGAGGGTATTTTTCAGACAAGCGACAAAGTATTAATGGGAGAAAATACTGCCACGAGGCACAGGCCCAGCCGTCATTCTTAAAAGTCGCTGGCTGTAGAAGCTATGGTTAGCACAGATGAGTTGCTAAAGCCAGCTAGCAACGTTAGCCAACATGGATCCAACTGATTCAAGAGTGTAAGGAGAAAATGTGATTTTAAAAAGGAATGTAGTTATAACGTCAGTCTCGCTGCTTCTACTCACCATGCGAGAAGTTGCCTTTTTCGTTTTTACAATAGCCACAGCGATATCCATCATCTCCTCCAAAATATTCTACAATACTGTACGAGCTACCTGCTGCCATGTTCCTAAATGGTCACAACTGACCAGCACCAGAGAGCAACCCGGCTATATTATGAGGGAACACCTCTTTTCACCATAGAAAAAATGAGAATGACATTTCAGAATGGGATGACTGTGCTATGTACTAAAACAATTGACCTTATCATAATTTACTAACCAGAAAGTCGTAAACTGAGATTACACAATGCCAACATTCAGCAGAATTTAACAACTTTGTGCATCCGCCAGCCAGCATATTAGGCCCCTGATAACTGCTTGCACCAGCTTTGCACTGCACAGGTGGTCTACAAACCCTATGCGTTTCAGTTTGGTTAGCAAAGTTTAGTTAGATTTTAGAGCTCTACGGTCTCTTTGCTTTAAACAATTGCTTTAACCCCCCACTTTGGCTGATGACGTTGAAAAAATTCAGGCAAAGTAGGCTAGCTGATTTCAGAATCCGCTTTGGTCCTCTCTGTTATTGAGGGTTCGCTTAAAAGGGACAAGTTGTTAAATGTTGCCTCGATAAACTTTGTTGCATTCAGTAGCGTTACCTTAAAAAAGTACGCGCGTCACTATCCTATAAGAGCCATGTTTGCAGCATGTCCACACCACGAAATTGCTAGCCAGGCTGTTACTTACCATACGAAACTTTTCCACGAGAAACTCCGCAGTATCCACATCTATATCCAGACCTTGTACCTTTTATTTCTACAATAGTGTGCATCTATAGGATTGGGTAGACAACTTGATAATGTCCTCACGCACTCCCAATGCACATGCTAGTGCACTGACAGATCTACCCACCAAGAGTCAACGAGGAGAAAGAGAGGATAGCCTACTACGGGTGTAAATGATGTGCACAGATATATGAACAGGGAACCAGGGCAATTCGATAATGGTGAACGTTCTACCAAACCTTTCTCTGTTGATATTCTGGTTGTAGGCTTTTTTTTCACGTAGGCTACAGCTATATCTGCTTGGGACATTTGCCCATTAATGTTTTCCCTCATTGCTTATTTTATTAGGCTATTGATTGAATTGACATTGTTGTTTATTATTGCTATTCTCCTTATTATAGATTGACCAACATTCTAATCTGTTCCCTGTTAAATTTTAATTATGTTGTTTTTGTATTTGTGTGTCGCTTTGGGGGCGTCTGCCAAATCCCATAAACATAACCATAGCTGTTTTTTGCATTTGGCAGACACGTGGTCCAAATCAAATACAGTAAACCACCAAATAAAGTTGAACCTGCATTAAGCATAATAGCCTAATAGCAATAATAACAATATAATAGCCTAATAACAATGTCAATCAACAATACAAATAATGAGTTTTCTAACAAAACTAAAGAAAAACATTAACAAAATCATAACTCTAAAGAGAATCCATTCCATGCAAGGTGAGAACGTAGAACATTAACTCATTCCACCAACGAGAAATCACTGAGGAAAAGAGTCTTGTGATTTCTAGCATTAATGGATGGTGGACACAGCATCAGGACCGCATTGGGTGAGAGGGGACGTAGAGCTAGAACTAAAATATGGAATTGAAATAGCAAGGTGCATAGGAAACCAACAAAGAGTAACTAACTAATAAGAGTAATGAGCCCATTTGCATTTTGAAAGTAGTGGATATAGGACAGACATGTATTGATAATTTGGCTGTAGGTACACAAAGTAATTTCTGTAGGCCACACAATATTCAAATTTGCATGTATCATAATACTAAATATTTTTTCCATGTGATATGTAATACATTAAATATTACTGTTAATAAAAAAGGACAGAATGGTAAAGAGAATATGGCTACTTTAGGCTACATAATATAGTATTCTAATAGGCCTACATAATATATATTTCCTCGTATGGTCTGTTTTTCCATATCGTTACGACTATAAAGTTGTAACATTGTAATGCAATTCGTGAAGATAAATGTTAAATGTAGGGGATAGCATATTTTCAGGTGTGCAGTTGTTTTGTCTTGTCAGGAAGGAATGGGAAGGTAGACAGAAGCTACATATTTCTGCAATATCCTTTTTCGTCAACAGAGGGCTACCTTTTCTTACTTACACACACACACACACACACACACACTTGGGAAGCATTGGGAAAACCAAGGATAAACTTTGCACAAAATATGTAGCCTACCATGAACGTCATATTTGTTGTGTCAACTGTTTAAAACTGCATTGGAATATGTTTATTAGAAGAAAGCATGATGGTCAACCTATCAGAACAAAAAGCAACACATTGTACTATTTCCAAAGAGCATGTAGGGATGCAGTCAGATGGCAGTTTCAAATTCAAACAGTGTCAACGTTTGAGGTTGCTTCGTTTGCTGGCAGTCCAAATAAAAGTCATGAGCGCATATGAGGGTGGATCATTGGGGGTTGCCAGTTGCTGATGGAAAATAACGCCTTTGCCTCCACCCTGGCTTCACTTACATCCGGGGAAAGTGTAGCGTCACCCACTGACATCTCCAAGAATCGGTGGACAGTGGTGGTGAGGGAAACGAGGACAGTGCTGACCAGGATAAAAAGAAAGGGCATTTTTGCCAAATAAGACCTGTTTTAATAGTATCGGTGTGCACCGGAGTCAATAAAGACTGGAGTGTGAGAGCCCTGGACAAAAAAAATACTTGGAAAAGATTACGAAGGAACTAAATTCTTTGGGAAGTGTAACGTGACGGGCAGTGTCAGTTTGCGCTGTCACAACTCGCGGAGAACTGAGGTTAGCTAGCAAGTGGGCTAGCTAGCCAGCTAGCTTAGTTGTTAAAAAGGACTGCTCTATTTTGAATTGCGGTCACTGCGCTAAAGAGGACACGAGCGACTTGTCCCCCATGTTGATTGAATAATAACACAAGGTAAGGATTATATTTTAAACTGTCATGAAATTCAATGCCGCTTAAATAATTACAGCTAATAGTTAGCCAGGTAGCTATCAATAAGCCAGATAACGTTAGTTTCAAGGGTGGCTAACCAGCTAGCTTGCTTGGTGGATGGCAAATTATTCCATGGACGTTAGCTAGCTAGCTCTTTGGCTAGCTGGCATTGTGATAACCCCTGCTTTGGGCTAACATCAGCACACTAAATATGGGTTGTTTTGTTTGGTGTTTCATTGAGCATTTGTTTAGAAGTGACCATAAATACGCAGAGGGCAAGTTAGAAAAAGTTTTCTATGGTAGCCGGGAGCCCGTTAGGATTGTTAACTCTATCGCTACGGTAACTATATTTAGCAAGCCATTACGTTACACCAAGGTATGAGATACTTCGCTACCCAGAAAGGGCTGTCCGTTTTTAGGTGTCCATGAACAACAGCCTGACGGCTTTGTATTCAGTCAACATTAGCAAAAGATATTCACCTGACATAGTTTGTTGATGAACGCCCGTCTAACAAACTGACTGACTAACCTTAACGACAGCAGATAAAAGTCAGCAACATATTAACTGACTTGCTGGTCGCCAGTTTGATCTTGGAAGAAGCGAATGTGTGCAATACTGTTCAATTAGTGGTGAATAATGAATCATTCAGTACGATTAGATTGTCATTGGCTGACTACTAGACTTACTCACGTTAGGTCAAATCCATACTTTATATATAAGGCTGTGCATGTGTAGTAGCCTAGACCTAGATAGGCTTAATCGTAAATCAATAAAATAAGGGATGCACTGGCATGCATTCAGATTATACATGAAAAGAAATGCATGCAGAAGAGCTTTGAGTAAACATTTGTAGAAATATGCGGTATGCTTATCTAACGAATTCCTCTAGCTTTAGAGGTACCCATTCATACATTTGCCTGCTTTTGTTCATGTGATTACACAGTCTAATTTACTTCAAATGCTCATGAATGACAGACCATGATGTTTAAGCAAAAATACAGCTTCCTTACTTCACAGTTCTTCTGAAAAGTCTATAATGTCTACTTTTTTTCCATCTTGTGAAGAAGCCAGACCATTGAGTCACACATATGCCCCTCCTCACTAGAGTTGGGTGGGTTTGCGCTGTGCTCCATGCCTGTAATATTTTTCCGGTTTGTCACATTGTGTAAAGCTTTGGTGACAAGCCCTTGGCATTAGCCAGCGTCAGCATTGTGCTTATCCTGTGCACACATACATCCCAGACAGCCATGACTAAGGCGGTCTACTTTTTTTTTTTTTTAACAACTATCTGGTTGACTACTTTTTCTGTTGTGTTAAAGTATTACCTCCACCAACTAACCCTGCAATGAACTGAAAATTGTTTTGCTTATCTTGGGTTGTATGCTTTAATGAAATGATTTATCGTTGTAGATGTGCCATTGTGCTGCTGGCCAAAGTCTACCTTTGTGCCAGGGCAGTGGGTTATTCAGCCAGGCAGCTCTATCATAGACTTTATAATAAGGAGGAAGTTGGTGTCGTGAAGCCTTGCACACGTGCGGTTCTGCCTGAAATAGATGCCCGATAAGTGTCCAAAGTGCATTGCAAAATGGTTGCCGAGTAGAGGGACTTGCCTAAAAGGACTTTGGTTCTATATGCCGGCATTGCCAAGGATTTCGTAGACTGCTTCAGCCTGCTGTGTGTCTGTCATAACACATGGAAGTAGTTGTGGTTGACTGTGCACTTAAAAAATGAAAAATAACAGAACCATTGCTTGCATTTTGTATTGTTGTTGCATACGATTGCACTGTTTTGAAGCATATTCAAAATGACGACCCCCCTCGTTGAAAACCGTGTTCTGTTTCGTCCACCTTTGTCCATCTTTCCTCTCCAGGAGGTTTAGCACTACAAACGTCGACCATTCTTTCTCCTGAGAGCACTTCAGAGTTGCTGGTGGGGCCGGTGAGGACATGGGGACACCAGGACGAAAACGAGCCCCTATCAAGGACCGCTTCTCAGCTGAGGATGAGGCGTTGAGTAGCATAGCCCGAGAGGTATGTGGTCCCTCTCTCTGTTTCTCTTTCCGCTTTGATTTTGACGTGCTTTCCATCTCCTACTTCCTTTTCTATCTTTCATAAGTCATTGTGTTTCTTTACAGTTCCTCACACCACACATATTTGCACTCTCGTTTTCCCTCCTCCACTCCCTCCCTCCCGCACCTGACACAGCTGTGACCTGGATTAATTAGTAACCTGAAAGACTATCATGTATTATTTGCTGGGAGATGTTGCAAGTTGTTTAGAAAATACTCTAAATATTTTTTTTTTTTTGCTGAATGTTTTAGGCAAATGTATTACAGATGGTAAATCCACATGCGTGCATAGAGCTGTAATCTCCAGATGTTGAGTCCCAGATTATTTGAAGCCAATCGTAGGTCACATAGTGCAATATTCATGACACTCGTTTCAGTGGCATTTAACCTTCTAGTTTTTTTTCTGTCTGGTATAATTTACAAATGTTACAAGTGAACTTCGACAGTAGGACTTATCAGACATAACCAGCTATCGCGTGGATGAACAGGATTTAATATAGTGTCAGAATGAGAGAGGGTTGCATGGATCCTCACTGTAATATGCCAGGGTAGGCCAGCTTTGCCCAATAGCCTGCTTGTTCTCATCTGTTTTCATTTGATTTCAGATGGTTTTGAGGAAATTTAGCCCAAGAACATTTGCAAGAAAACATTTGTTGTCTGTTGTGTCTTCATGATCATGCTTAATTAACTCTGCATGTTGTGATTCTTTTTTGGAACCTTTTGTTGAAAAATCTGGAAAATTTAAATTTAGAGGACTTGGTTTGGTTAGAAATTATGTAAAAGTTGACATAATTTAGCCAAAAATAAGTAGGGGTTTTGGGAACTTATCAATTTCAGCATATGGCTGAATACTCCTGGTTGGACGGACGTGATGCAGTTATTTTTGAAGAATTTCAATGCAATAAAATATACCAAAATGTTTTGAGTAGAGGAGATGATGGTGGGGCAATTTTGCCACAAAACAGCCCTGTGGGGCATGAAGCAACACATGTTTGCACATAGCACTGTTTAGTTTGCACGCTGTATGCTATGCAGCTGAGCCAGTTCCGCTGGTCCAGTCAAATCTGTGTGGCAGGCAGTGGCTCCTACGCTAGAGACACGGCAGCAGGGAGAAGAGGCTGAGCTAGTAGTGACATGTCTCTGGAGTTCCTGCAGCTCAGCAGCATAGGCAGTCACTTGGGGAAACCCATCTACCAAAGCCATTGCTGCAATCTGCCAAATTGGTATTTAAAGATTAAGCACGGTACACTTGTGTAATATCTCAGTACGGCTCATTGGAATTGTTTGGTCTATGGGATGTTCAGGGAGTCTTAATGGTCTTGCCATTTATGTGGTATTTCTATTTATTTGTTTATTTATTTGTATATTTCCATATTTTTACATTATTTTAAGTACGCTTCTCCGTGCTTGTTGAAGTACAGTATGTCCAGTATTGGTAGGTACGTAATGGAGGCAGTAGATTTCCACCTCACCTGGACTCTGCAGTGCATGTCTCAACAGGCAGGCTGCAGAGTGAAATGTGAAGACATACCTGAGCACTCAGCACACAGCGCACAGCAGACCTGTAATGTAATGCAGGCCTGTGATGGTAATGCAGAGTGAGTTTAATGCAATGCACTTAAGCTTACTTGGCAGATGTCTTCCTAGACATTGCGTGCTGCGCTTAATTTATTTATTCTCATGAAAATCGTTGCACTAACAGGAGGTCACCCTCTGAGAGAGTCGTGTTGAACAAATCCATCCACGGGGGGTGAATGGCTGCATTGTTGCTGCACACGTCAGGGTGTGGAGCACAGAGTCATTGTGGTACCGTAAGCGGACTCTGTTGAGGAAACTGGAGAATGCTGTTTCCCATAGATACAGGCATCATAATGAGCCCTCACAGCCCCAGTGAAATGCTGGAAGTGATGCATAACAGCAGCTGAACCAAGTCTCCTTCAAAAGAGTAGATGGATTTATGACATTGTATTGGCATGCATTTTAAACTTTACACTTGAGAATGTTGATTTAAAAATGTGAAAACAATTGAACAGCATCAGCATGATGTCAACTTTCACAACATTGTTGATTGTCTCAAAATATTCTCAATAATATTTCATATTTTGACATGACATGAACATGCTGAGTAAGAAGTAAGGAGGATATGCTTTGGGCGGTGGTAGCGTAGTGGTTAAGGAGCTGGGCTAGCATGCAGTAGCCTGAAAAGTTGTGGGTTCGATTTCCCAGCTTCCACCGTTGTGTCCTTGAGCAAGACACTTAACCCCGAATTGCTCTGGCGACAGTGGCCCTTGTAATATAATTGACATATAAGTCGCTTTGGATAAAAGTGTCTGCTATGCCAAAGTGTACTAAGTGTGTGTGTGTGTGTGTTTGTGTCCCCACACATGCAAAGCTACCAAGGAAGCTTGAGTCACCTGACTAGCCTTGGTTAAGACCATCATTAATCATGGTGTTTATGTGATAAGGCAGCAAATAGCTGGTCAATAAACTACACATGTGCTGCAGTAGAAGTGACTACTGTAATGAATAACATTCTGCTAGTTGCTGGACTCTAGTATTCTAACACTAGTACTTTCAAACATTTTTTCTAAATATTAGGCCGGGTGTGCTAAAAAAACATGCATGCATAGCTTCACTTCCTTAGAACTGATTCAAAACTGGACTCGAAGTGTATATTGACATGCAACTATGTTATTAACATTATGCAAGTATGGGGATGGTGCAAGAAGTAGGCTAGGCTAATTGCTACAGGTTTCAACTTGGTTGAACACACTGCACATGATTTGGCCAAGATCCATTTAAGGTCATATTTTTCATCTCATCCTGGTAGCAAGTCAGCTCATATGTAGGAGTATGTTCCCCTGTGTAGACCTGCATGATTTGGACTCAGGGCCGTGAGTGCAGTTTTTCAGAGGTAGACTACAGTGGCAGTTTAGCTAAGTCTGTCTCAACTCAGCTTCTGGACAACATATTTATAGCTGTTCAATTGGCTTTGGCATTGAGTTTTACTTGTTTCCAGAAATGTCAACCTTATGTTCTGTGAATGAAAAAGCTTTAGACGATTGCTCTGCTTCTGCTCATGGCCAGTCATGTGCATAGCTGCGTGCCACTGTTTTTTTGTGTTCTGTTCTGGATGCTGTACCATTTAATTTGTAAGGTGAGCGGCAGGCGTTGTGAGAGTGGCGTCGATGTGTCCAGGTCAAATTGCAGCTGATCACGGGAGTAGAGATGCACCAGCAGGCAAAACTGATGCAGTGATGTGGGTAAACAAACAAGGTTGTCCATAAGTAAGAGGTCGGACTCCTGTCCAGTGAGCTGACTAGTTCCTCCAGTCGTCCTGCCCTGCTCCCTCATCAGAGAACTCTTTGCTGCACGAGTGATGATAACAGTCTCAAAATAATAATAATAATAATAAAAAGTTTATTTTATATAGCGCCTTTCTCAAACCCAAGGTCGCTTTACATAGTAGGAAGGCAAGTAGTAAGGCATAGTTGTGTTAAACTGCAAGGATGGCAAATAGCCTACATCTCCTTCAGCTCGAGGTATATTATTTAGACCTGTAGTAGGCAAGTATGAGTGAAAGTCAGTCCTACACCTTATTCTATTGTCAAAAGTTCAGTTATGGACTGGTTTCACTTTTGCTGGCAGTGTTTAAAAAATGGAGCGGGGGGGGGGTCGGCATGCTTATGGTTGGCACAATAACGTGTTGACCACAACACAGAGATGTGTGATAGGCCTGGATATTGCCACCGTGTTCTTGCTGGTGTCAAGAAAGGGCAGTAAACGAGCAGAATCTCCGCTCAAAGCCAGGCTCAGTGCGGAAGGTCCAAAGTAGGAACTTCTCCGCCTCTCTGCCTCTCCACCCCAAGTGCAATCAGCATAGTCATGTCTGATAATGTCGGTTAACTACAGAGCACCATGGTCCACAGTAGCCTACTCTGGGACAGGAGTGTTTTTGAATAATAAGTTGTTGCCATGGCTACAATTTACATTTTGCCTTCTTGAGATAAGTGTGGGTACATGGCAAGTCGACTCCTTTTTTTTAATTTTTTTTATTCTTCTTAAAGTTCAAACGACCGCAAAGATAAGGCCACAGACAAAAAGAATGCATAAGCTACTGACTGCTAGGGGTATACATTTTTATTGAGTTTAACAATGTGTTGAATTCTCTAAATGTGTTCTTGGTTCTCTATTCTGCAATTTGCTGTGTGTTTGAGTGTGTCAGTATTGTATTAGGTCATCTAATAGGTTAAGTTTCAAAACAGGAGTGTGTATGTCATGTCGTTGGCATGCTCATATCTAGGCTAGTCCGCTTGACCCAGTATGTGTCCGATTTCCTCATCCTATGGGTAGAGTCTAAGGCAGTGGTTTTCAAAGTGGGGGCCGGGGCCGCGGGGGGGTGTCAGGGGGGCCCCAGCAAGTTGGAAGGAAAAAGAAAAGCAGCAAATACATTTAAAGAATTTAAAATATACCTATTACTATGAGGGTTGTTATACAATGCCATTATAATAATTTGTCAAATATCTGTACATTATATTTTCCATGATAATGACTGGGAATAATATTAGAGTGATAACTCTCATATAGCAGAAAGCCCCAAATGCAATTTTGTACACACTGTATGCTCCATCGCGAAGTGCTTGTTGCTAAAATAATTATTAGGATTAGCTTAATGTATTTTACATGCCGTAGTATTGTCGATGGGTTTAATAACACATCAAGGGTTTCTTTGGCCAGAACCTAGTGGTATTTGGGGGGCCTGGTCATGGACCAGGGATGGCTTGACTATCTTAAGCTAACTTTACTGTTAAACTTATAGTTGTTAAAATACTAAATTAGATACAGTTGACTGTGTTGAGGAAAAATGTAACAGTAAGTGTGCGTGTGCACGCACGAACGAGAAGGAATGGTGCTCACCAGTAGCACTGCTCAGATTACAACCCCGTTCCACTCCTGATGAGAACTGGGGGCTGATGGGAGCTGGTGGGGGGGGATGGACGTGTGTGTGTGTGTGTGTGTGTGTGTGTAGGGTGGTGATGGGCTATAGATAGACACAGAGCTCAGCTGTGCCACTCTGCCTCCCAAGTCAGTCTTCCTGTCAGACAGAGGAACAGGTATGCCGTACAGAGGCCAGGCTTCACACTCTCAAACGCGTGGACACACGGAAGCGCAGACAGAAACACACACACACGTGCACATGCTTACATTGACACACATACTGTAATGCTGACACACTTTTGTAGCACCTGTGAATGTAAACTTGGACAGATGTATCCACTCAAATCACACGCAAACCCAGACAGACGAAAACGTACAAAACACACAGCTGCACAAACACATACGTACACACACGCAGTCCCACACAGTTTAGTCATGCATGATAAAACGAGAAATTCTTGCACAAATGAAAAAAGCAAACCCCTCTGTTGCAAGTCACACTTCCTTGAGCACTTCCCTATCCACTTTCAGAATCCGCAGAGAAATGCAGAAACTGGGAGACTGAGAAGATGTACCAGGCCACCACTACTGTAGACATGCTGGAGTGTGAAACTGTTTCTGAAGCCTTCCTCACACTGTTGTCTGACACCAGCAGTTGAATGGCTTAAATGCGTACACACGCTGTAGGGGACTAATTAACATTAAGTTCAATATTGGAAGATGAATGAATGTTGTCAGTATTCCCTCAGGGTCACAGACTATGATTGGCTCAGCCCTTGATGGTATGTCAAGTGTGTCATTCTACAGTTGTCTACTGTTTGTACTATGGTTGATTGTTGTAAATGATGGCAATAAACATTTAACCTGACTCTCGCCAGATGAATTTTGTTCCGCCTAGCTCCACCTAGCTCCACTCACATCCATCTGGGATCGCTTCCGTTGAGTGATTTCGGCACCAGATTTTATAGTAGAGCCAATCAGGATGCAGGGCGGGAGTTTAATAGATGTGACGTAGCGTAGAAGCGACTGTGAGACTGTTCTCAGTGTCACGGGTTGGCTTCGATGTGAGTGGTTGAAGTAGCACGTCAATAGATGACGAACAAGTGGCTTATCCAATCATATGCAAGGATTTTTGATAAGGCCCAGCCTTCTGAAACACCACTCCAATGGATCGATCCCAGATGGATAAGTGGAGCTAGGCAGAACGAAATTCATCTGGCGGGAGTCAGATTAATAAACATTAGCCTAGCATTAAAAATGAGCAGTTTAAAGTAAAGTCATGTAGCCTACATAAAAAGGCAAATAGTAATAGATTAAATTATTTTAACAGAATAATAACAAAGGCAAATGTAAGGAGACTTGATTAGCTAGATGCAAGGCAAACCGATGAGTCCCTAAACACTTTTTTTAAAAAACCTAAACGACCGCTAGAACAAAGAGCAAAGGTAAATCATTCCACTATCGATGAACTGACTAAAGAGTCGTGACTGCGACCTCTTAGTGTTGAGGGAAGGCCGGCACAGCAGACTATCATTAAATGACCACAATGGGTGAGAGGGTACATAAAGCTGGATCATTAAGACAACATTAAGACGACAAATTGCAGTTGCAGTAAGGGTTTAGTTGGCCAGAGTGAGGGATTTAAATGATTTATTCCATTGATTAACATGCCATAATCATTGTTCTCCTGCGGCTTTTAAAAGTGATTTTTAGTTTAACATTTTGTAAACCTTTGACCAATTTCCCATGACTTACAGACAGTGCTCCCACTGTCAGTGACCTTGCCCTGGGATATCACGATGCATGCCATCTTAGACCGATCTTAAATACAGCTGGAGCCTTGCATCAGTATATTTATCGCACAGTCACACACTACAGCATTTCTACAGCCAGCAGGAGAAATGGCACTCTCACAACAAGGCACAGCTGGGTATGAAGAGTTATTTACAGGACTCCCAGCGTGCGCTGGCGAAATGCTTCCCCCCTCCATGTGAACTCATCCACGGCTATTGTGCTTTATGTCTCACAAATCCCATTAAGTGGCCATTTGTAAAAGATCTGGCTTTGACCGTGTGTCTTTATGGGCGACTTTGAATGAGGTGAGTTGTCTTCAATACTTTATGGCCTTCGCGGTCTGCCGGAGTAGCAGACAGGGGAGCAGTAAGAGTGCACTTGGAGAGGGGAGGGGTTTGCTTCGTTGCCAGGGAGGAGAGGTGGGTCAGGCTGAATTTAGCCTGTGCTGCTGAGGCATCAAGCAAATTTAGTCCTGCTGGTCTTGCTATCAGACCCCATCTCCCCCAGCCAGGCTCTGCTGTCTCACACTCCCCCGTGCCATGCTTACATCCACCCTAAACGGCTCTCTGTAAAAGACTAAAATGTAACACATTCTCTGTCTTCATAGTTAGGCTTCCTGTATAGATGGGGGTGTTTACTCCCCGTGTGTGTGTGTGTGTGTGTGTGTGTGTGTGTGAACCTGAAAAGAAGTGCGGTGGAAGTCATGTGGACCCTCCCCTTCACTGACTTGGGGGAGCTATAGGACTCCTGCCCATCACTGACCTTCACACCCAGAGGAGTGGGGGTTAGGGAGGCCCTGGACTGATGGAGAACACATGTAGTTTCTGTATGTGTGTGTGTCTGTATCTGTGTGTGTGTGTGTGTGTGTGTGTGTGTGTGTGTTCTTTCTTTCTTTCTCTCTCTCTCTCTCTCTTTCTTTCTTTCTTTCTTTCTTTCTTTCCCTCTCCCTCTCTCTCTCTGTGTGTATGTGTGCAGTTGATCACTGAGGCTCCGTGCCAGTCCTCAGCCTCTGTGGCTGAAGTGAGTCATGGTGGACTGGACACCACACCAACAGCTCTCCCATCTCAGCTCAAACACAAAGCTCAAAGCTCTCAGGGAGCACTATTATTAGAAAACAGGCCATCCGTTTTGCTCTTTTGTATATATTGGTAATGGTGGTGTTGATGCGGTGTGTATTACTGATTATGACATCTGGAAGGAGTAAGATTAGAATATTCCGTATTGTTCAGTGTTTTGGGGAGCTGGCTCTGTACATTACATTAGTCGGTATATTAGAAGCGTATACAAGTTTTACTTGGTGGGTTTTGGTCTTGTTTACATACTTGATGACATGTTTGACAGGAACGGAATTATTAGAACATAGCTTGACTAAAGTTTGTGAAATGGAAAAGAGTTGAATGAGGTCCAAGACTCAAACAGCAGGCCCATACTTGGCCACAGCAAAACCAGACGGTTGATGTTTGAAGTTAAAAGGCATCCCGGGACTCATCGTGGAACTGATTATTGAGAGCTGGGGGCTTGCACGGTGCTGTGCCCAACATAGCGGCGTAGGAACACATGGTGACCTTATCTCCCAAACAGAGCACCACCTCATGCTGTGTAGTCCCCTAAAGGCTCCCTCCACGCCCACAGCGCTGATCTCGCCGTAAACTCATTCAGCCTCTGCTGTGTGTTCAGACTTCACCTCTTGAGAGGGCTGGGCTTGTATTCCTTATTCCCTTTTTTTCCCTTTTTCTGCCAGTGGAGTCCTGCAGTCCTCCATTGCTGTGAGACGAGAAGCCAAGCCACGTGGGGAGCTGAAACCAATTGACCCAGATATGGCGGTGGATTTTGATCCCAGTTGGCTTGGAGTGTTGAGCATAATCTGGCATCCCCGGCCCCCTTGTGGTGAAGGGCAGACGAGTAGTTTTAAGATTCAGATCGTGTCCTCCTCAAGTATTTACGAGTGGACAGGTGGTTTTCAAAAGTCTGAGGAGACATCCAGATTCTCATCAAAAGTGTTTGATGTTGCACTGATGGTGTCGCATTAGCCCAGTCCTCTGGAGTTCGAGGCCTGTCAGCCACGCTTGAAGTAGTCTGATGTGCATTTTCAACTAATTCAATTGGCAAAGCACGAAGGCTGCAATAAATTGTGTAGCTTGCGACTGATTATTTGCGAGTATTTCGGGTGTACCGGAAGGGATGTACAAACAAGCAAACAAAGTTTGCATGTTTGAAAAAATATTTTAAAAAATCTTTGTATATTCCCACAAGGTGTTTGGGTGCTCTAAAAAAGAGAACCAAAATGATTTTTCAGACTTGTGAGGTCTGCTGTTCAGACCCTGAAGGGATTTCTTTTCTGTTCATTGCTTTTTGTGAGAGTGTTTCTACTTATCTCAGTAAGGGAAATAAATCAAGAGCTTATGTTGAGTACAAATATGTCTTCTGAAGGCTTAAACAGAGCCCAGCCAAAAACTTTTGATCAACTTTGAGGGACAGCTATGACCATGCAGGATCATCCAGACCAAACGTGACAATTTTGCTACATACTATTCCTATTGATGTACCAGCATGCAAAATGTGAGCCTCCTACATGGTTTAGTTAATGTAAACCCCCCCCCCCCCCCGGCTGTTTCTTGGAAAGTATTGATCTTACATAAAAGTAATTTTACAGTGTGTCTCCTGGGAAACATCGGTACACCTGGTAATTTTTTGAGACCTAAGTGCGTGGGCCCTGGTTGAATTGATGTGGAATGACCCAACTGTATAAAAAAAATTGTGCATGTGCATGGAAACTTTTGTGCATGTGCGAAAAAAAGATTGTCTTCGAGGATATGATTTGTGTGGAACCGTTTTGTAGCTGTGGAATTAATTTGTCTGTGTGCAAAAAAATTAGTACCTGCAGAAATATTTTGTGCACAGGGATTGAGTTTGAACGTGTGTGGAACCGCTGGATCTACGAAGCTACAAAACTTTTTTACAGACACGAATTTTGGCAGTGTTTTGTCATCGTGAAGAGCCAATCAGCGAATTTTGGCACGGTCTTGACAGCGTTTCTGCAGTGCCAATCAACACATTGCATCGCCTACTGACTAGCCAATCAGGGGACGTCCTGCATCACATCTCTCGGCCAGGGTCGGTGGGCCGGGCACCATAGCACGCACAGGCAGGCACAGAGCTTTTAGTGAGCGTTTAGTGAACGCATAAAACCATCAGTTTGTAAGCAAGAAGAATCAAGAATTACGATCTTTGAGTTTGTTTATCGTTACCTTGCAACCGAGGCTTTAAGTGTTAAAAAATATTGCAGTTTCACTATGTACAAGATGTGCCGTAGCACAGTGGTTAGAGGAGCGAGCTTTGATCTGAGGATCATTGGTTCAAATCCAGCATCAATCATTCTGCCAGTGTTAGTTTTGGGTTAGTTTTCACACACACGTGAAGCACTGCCTATGCCATCCAGAGCGCAAGGCAGTGCTTCAATTAATTCCACATTTTTCGCACATGCACAAAGTATTTCTACAAGTACAAAGTTTCCGTGCACATGCACAATTTTTTTATACAGTTGCAAAACTCGATTACACATACACAATATTTATGCTGTTGTTTTGATTCCATACCAGACACTATCAAAACTAGTTCCTACAACATTTATGAGGTAACGAATTGCTCATAAACAGAATACTCAATTGCATGGGATTCAAAGTCTAACAAGCCAGCATTCTTCTTTGCTGAATCCAGCCAGGGCCTTACTTGGACTTACAGTATAGGACATCAGCAGGATAGATCCTCTTCGAAGTGTGAGTGTATCGTAGACCTAACTTCTTTTTTCTCCTTGGTTAGCGTAAACAACCCAAACATGTCTTTTTGTTTAGGAGTCATATTTGGTATGACATTTTTTCTGTGTTCACAACATAATGACCCAATAACAACAAAGCGCTCTCTTTGCTAATGGGTGGGTAACCAAGAGCTGGTGTTTGGCTCAGACTGAGACTGAAAGCTGTATGTTCATTTCATGCCTCACACAAAGTTCTGAAGCGTTACTTCCTATATATTTGAAAGGATTATATTATTCTGTGTTATTTTTGTGTTTGTCACATGTGGAGTTTTTGAAGCAGTTTGGCAAAAAGGTTGCCAAATCCCTGAGTGTTAATGGGAACCCCTAGGGAGAGAGGGACAATTTGTTTTTGTTTTTTTGAGTCAGTAAAATATCTAGGACAGGACACATAATCTGCCTGTACTTGGAAGGGGTCACAAAAGTAAAAAAAGGTGGTGTTGTGAAGTGTGATGAAATGTGATGAAATGTTTGGAAAGTGGTGGTGTTGCATTAATAAGGATCCTGACAGACTGATGAGAGTTTTGTTCTGTTTTGTTCCACAGGCAGAGGCCAGGCTCGCAGCCAAGAGAGCCGCCCGGGCAGAAGCACGGGACATCCGAATGCGGGAGCTGGAACGCCAGCAGAGAGAGGTACTACCACTATCACTATGCCAGCTGCTCACTGTCATTAGTCTTCATTATAGGGCAAGGCACTTAGACTTAGTCCGTCACTGCTATATCAACACTATCACAGTAAAGCCAAATTAATTTGAATTATGAGTCAGCCATCATAATTGTGCAACAATGATGTGCCTTCAATTAGAGTCAGATGCAGTTTTAGGCAACCCAGTAGTTGCAGTAAGTGACGGTTAGATGCTCTATTTCAAATGGCTGTAATGTAGTTTCATACTTTGACCCTCTAGCTGCCCGCCCCATAGGCAAGCCACAAAAAAACACGTCTCTTTAGGCAGCCTAGGCTCCGAGAACTGTACCAAAAAACAATTGCTACCAACAAGTGTTACCAACCACTCAAAAGCAAAATAAATAGTGTTCCATCCAATAACCGACGAGATACTAGTTTAGAAAAGTTTCAATTGCACGGAAGGGAGTAGCGAGCCAGCTCTGTGTTTTGTTTGAATGTCAACAGACGTCACCCACAATCGCTGATACAACCTTTAAATGTGGAGAGTTGAAAAGAGAATTGTCCTACTCGCACTATATGTGGATCACACTGCATGTTCAAAGATCACTGATTCAGATTTCCTCCATGACTGTACATCCCAGAAAGAGAATGGTCCATTCAGCGCTACAGTAAGTCATGCTGGAAGCAAACGCCGGGTTGGGGACGGTGCGTTTGGGCTCTTCCCAGTTGCATGAGCGCACGATTACAGTGGCCACTATCCGAAAGTGAGAGAGCCTCTCAGATGCTGAGTGTGCTCCTCTGCTCCGCTCTGCTTTCTCTCTTCAGGGAGAGTGTTGATGTGGAAACGAACGGTGAATACTGCTGAGGTCAGGCTGACTCACTCTGGCACCGCAATGCCATGCCTCAGCTCTGATATATGCCACCTTATTAAGAAAGTTATCAAGTCGCTCGTTTAGCTGTCTGATGTGATCATCCACTCATAGACTGTCTCTGTTACACCAGGGAAGTGAGAATGCCTTTTAAAATAATGTCTGATGTATTTGGCCAATGGTGTTTCATCTTGTATAATGCCATACAAGGCTGCTCCTGACTGGTTTTAAGCCATTGTTTTGGAAAGGTATATACTAGGGAAGATGTATAGCATGGTCATCATCAGTGGTAGGGTTATATTTTCAATTGGATGGATGGATTCAATGGATTCATATAAGATGTGGGGAACAGTAAGGGCTGAGCTACACCAGGCACGTAACTGAAGCGTTCCGTTCGCGTAGCGTTTGCTGCAACGATTAGCTTCCACTATAATCAATGGAAGTAGCTACACTAGACGTGATGGCGCCGCGTACATTCGAAAAAAATAGATAAATAGAAAAATAGACCAGTCTTTTAAAATGGATTTTATGCGTCACGAACGGAATGCTTCAGTTACACTGCCGGTGTAGCTTCCCTGTAATACTTTAATAGATCACAATTTTAAGGTAGGATGGAGACAGATAAGTTGAGAAACATCGGATCAGCATATGAACTGGCATAATGTTGCTGAAATCTCCTGTCAGCGATAGTACTTTGCAATTCCTGTTTTTGGTGGAGTTTGAAATACACCTGCACATACAAGCATATTGGATGCATTTTGAACTAATCAGCCTTTCTGCAGGAGCTGAAGTTGGTTTTGGCAAATACTCACATGACTGCACTGGACGTGTGTGTGTGTGTGTGTGTGTGTGTGTGTGAGAGTGAGAGTGTGGTGATGGAACCACTTTGCTGCGAGTAAACAGTGAGTTTGTGTTTATGTTTGTTCCCTCTCTCCCATCCGGATCACGGTCCTCTCTGCTCAGCTCTCTCACCACCACTCGTCCTCCAACAGGAAATGGGGGCAGATCCACCAATGGATGGTAGGACAGAGCGCATGTAGTGAGCCTGTCGACTGCATCTTTTGAAACCCGTGTGTCTGTCTGTGTGAGGTTTGAGCCACATACATATCTGGAAAGTTCCTAATGTTTTTTTTTTTTTTATGTAGGACATTACCTTGTTCATTGTACTTGGTTCAGAGGAACTCCTATCAGAGATCTCTTTATCAGATAGCCTGTAGACATTCCAAGGTGTGCGCTTGATAGGGGCTGACACAGGACCAGACCTTTATTGCAGCTGTCATTTCTAAACTGAAACTAGCGCCTGTCAGAATGAACACAAGGCTACAGTCTAAGTCTGCACCTAACCAAGCCTTGATTTATTGTTGTTTTATTGCATGAGCTAACCTGTCAATTGTGGTGTACTTTAAACAAAGCGAAGAGGCCTGTAGGTCCAAGGTCAGATTGGTATCACTTTCTGGAATGTTCCACGGTAATTTCTAGCGTAAATGGATTAAGATGAATGTGTATCCGTGCGTGTCCTCATGGTGTTGCTTCCAAGTCTTCCACTCCCTAAGCACACGTGGCCACAGGGAGGGAAAGGAAACGATCTTGGCAAGCAGTCAGCGTTTGAATCCGGCTGAATTGATATGCTTCAGCTGGGTGGCCATTCACTGCTCTCGCTCTTCTTCCTCACGAGTGGCATGTGTTGGTTTGGTATGGCACTAACAGATGTTCCAGCAGAGCCGCCCAGCCTCATGTTTCACGGTTTCCTCTGTCCCCTCGCATCCCTGCACTGCCCTCTCCTGCCCTTGACTCCTTTCATTTGGGGAATGCTGATCGTAAAAAAGCTAAGGATGAAAGCAGTGGATTCTAATGTGACCTTTGCAAAGCAGTAAAGCGTCTCCACTCTCCCTTTTTACAGTTTTATTTCCCATCAGCAATCATCAATGAAAAGAGGGTCGGCCATTTTTTATGGGGCTTCTTCTTTTCCTTGTTTTCTTTCGTCTCCTTCTCTTATTTGTGCCTCTGCTCCTTCATTTTTTTCTCTCTCGCTCTATCCCACACATTCTGTCCATCCAGGCTGACGCTGAGAAGGCCCGAACCTCGCATCGGTCCAGCACGAGTCAACGACGGGTTTGTATCTACACCCCCCCCATCTCTATCTGGTCTAGCTCTCCAGCCTTCACTTCCACTGTCTCATATCTCTTATCTTTTTAGCTTTTATCCTTATCGATCCCTCTTTACTTTATCCTTTGCCATCTTTCTGTTCTTTTATGCTCTGTGTCTGTTTATCAGGGTCGAGATGACGATACAATGTCGGTCCGTAGCAGTGCCAGCTACAGGGTGTGTACCATGTTGTTGGGGTGCCCAGGGTTTTGTGTGTGACGCTTGTTGTGATCTGCTCTGCAATATATATTTAAAAAGAAAACACACACTCATAAGGTTTGTCTACACTGCCAACGACAACTACAAAGCCAACTGTAACTATGACGATATGAACGTCAACACTGATCAACTGAAAGTCTCTCGGGAATATTCTTAATGTTCATTAATGTTTCTGTTGTTCTAAAAGGCACTCAGAAATTGTTCTTCATGTTGTCATAGTTATAGTACTATGTGGTCTGGCTGCTGCTGTCATTAATTAGAGTGATATGTGGAACTGTAGTTTGTACTGCTATCATTACGGCTATTGTTGGCAGTGTGCACAGGCCTTTAATATGTTGCTAAAATGATGGAGAACTGAAGGGATACATGTGACAATAACGTGAGATGATTGGACAAATGGGATGACTGTGTCTGTAAACCTGATATGTTTCTGCTTTTAAAAGTCGACTTCATCCTCGCTACGAGACTTGGGGAGCTCCCAGCGGAGTCGATCTAGTACCTCTCGCAGGAGGGATGCGGTGGTGGGTTACTGGGGCGTGCTTTGCTGTGTGTCTATGTTTGGATTTTGTTGTTGCTGTTTGTAGTTGACTTTCTGTTATAATTTACGTTTGTCAAGTTTACGTATAAAACCTTTTTGACAATAAACATTAAAACAGGCTAAATGTGGCAACATAACCAGAGAGTTGCATCACTTCCATAATCCTCTTAATTAGTCCACCTCATTGCAACTAACACATTGTAGGATTTGTTACCTCATGTGTAGACTAATGCTAGAAACTCGTTGGTTGATTCGTACCTAACACGTCTGCGTATTTGGTTGTTGGTGGAATTATAGCAGCAGATGTCCTAGTGCTTGAGGCAGCACATGGGAGAAGTTTACAGTGTGATTTCAACTGTCTGCTCAGGCCCCCACAGCTTATCGCGGTGACTAATGGCTGCTAGTGGAAGCCTTGAAGGGGGTTTCTCTGGCAAATAAACGACAGATTAATCATTGGAAACGGGGTCACGGCAGTCTCAAGTATAGCATTGAACACATGACCCCTCCAGGAACGCTGCACACACCCCTGCTCCAGCGGCTCTCGCCATGTAAACAGCTGACTAAAGAGCCTGACTTATGTTCTCTCTCAGCAACTGTACAGGCTAAGCATTCAGAGAGAAAACACTGGCCAGATTTGTAGTGCACTCCCACCCACCCCCAGATCTGGCAACTAGTATCCAAATTAATGACCTGTCTTAGTCACTCGCTGTCATGTCATGATGTTGCTCTGTGTCAGTGGTCGAGCATAACGTCATCATCAAAAAAGCAATAACCATCAATAACTCTCACTTGGTCTGGTTTGGGTGTTTGTTTTTGGTACCACATACGCATGGAGTTTTCATTCTGTGGGGAGACTGCGGTTTGTAATTATGTGTGTGTGTGTGTGTGTGGTGTACTGTATGTGTGTTCGTTCCCCTCTCATGTATAATTGCTGTTCTGTCTGCAGTCTGACGGCCTCTCCAGCAGCTCGGCTCTGAAGAGCTCCCGTTCCACTGTATGTACCATCTCAGCCTCGGCCGGCTGTTCCGAAGCCAGCGCGCTTCATTCACACCTTGCCGCACTCACACAGCAGTGATGTGTCTGAGGTTCTCACCCTCGCCCAGCACAGGCAGTCAGTCAGACCTCAGGATGTAGGGCATGCTTGATGGCTTGTAAAGAGACAGGGTTGTCGAAATCTGTGAGGATTCCAGGGGGGGGAATTCAGGAGCTGCCAGACAAATTTGAGATAGATGTCGGTTTATAGTCTGGTTTAGGTTTTGATGTGCTGTTTGCTTTTTGGTGTACCTTGCATGTAAATGAAGAGATTTGACTTCAGTAGTAGACATCAAAAGTGTGCTGAAACATTAAACTAGGCAGTAATGAGGAGTCAGGGTCCAGAAGAAACAGACCATGTTAGAAGCAGTTTACAATCTAGCCATTTTAGACAAAATACACTCCTGCTTTCAGATGTTTGGCAGCTGTTTTGTCAGACTGAGATGCACGTTGAAAGATGCACTGTGTTATTTAAGTGAATGTAGTTGGGCAGACATGTAGTGAAACTCATCCCTTTGCCACCCTCCCTGTCAGAGCTCTGTGTACAACGACTTGCACAACTTGAAGAAGACCTCCAGTGGCTCTAAAAAGGACTTGCTGGTCAGTGTACTTCAAGTATTTGCATGATCACTGATCTGCCACATAAACCCTGATTAATTGGCAATTAAAATGACAGAAAAATGGTTCAAAACAAGTTATGACTTGTTTTGACAAGACTTCCCTCTGGAAGATTTTCCCTCTGGAATTTTAGCCTATCTAGTTTGGTAGTAGGCCTAATAATCCTTTGGTAGTAACAGACCAACGGACCAGTAGTTGGTGTAGATCTGTAGGTGTAGATCTGTTGTCAGTTATTTGTGCCTGGATTCATTCAATTCCTCAGGATGCTGCCCATTGCCCACAAGGGCGGCTCACAAACAAATGCTTTGGATGCAGAAAACAACAGATGCAAGCACTGTTTCTATTTATGTTCCTTTAGCAGATCTAAGGCTTTTTCTGGCTAAGAACTGATAAAAGAGCTGAAGAGCTGATGAAATTCTATTCTTGCTTCACAAATAAAACCCCATAATTTTTTTTAGTCATAATAATTTCTGTTGTGGTAAAACACATTATTTTCATTAGCAAAGGGACATGTTAACTCATTGTGTGGATATGGTAAGCTGTGCGCAGTGGAAGATCTCTCTCTCTCTCTCTCTCTCCGTGCTTTGTGCTCTGTTGATGTGTCATTTTCCCTCTAGACTGGACTGTACCACGACCAAAGGAACTACAGCAGCCTAAAGAGCACCAAACCTGCTCCCCCTACTTTCACCTCCACTACAACCTCTTCCACCTACCAACCTCGGGTCTGTCCCTCTCCCTCTCCTCCCTGTCTTTTCATCTCTGCCATTCCATTCCAGTCAGTGTTCACACAGCCAGATTTCCCAGAGGGGAAATGATGCCACTGAGGCTTCCAGCCAGTTGGTTCACCCACAGTGTCCAAAGTGTGGCTAGATAGCTCTTGACTGACTATTGCACAGTGTTGTGTCATTTACTTTGTCATGAGGTGTTCAGAAGCATTTGATTGTGTACATGCCTTCTTCATGTGTGGTAGTTAACATCTCAGTATTGACTTCAGAACAGTTTAATCAAAACCTTGAAAAAAAATCCATCATACGTAGCAAAGGTTTTGTAGCCTTTCGTTTAGATAGTCTGTTGATTGTTTCCGCACTTCCGCACATTGTCTACCTGCCTAACACCCCCCCCCCCCCCCCCCGATTCCCACCGCAGGCTTCGTCCACCACCCCCAGCACAAGTGGTCTGACCCGAAGTTACAGCCTGGTTAGTCTGCATGAAGTCTGCATGCAGCCGCATCACACTCCAGTGTACACACTGCAGTCTCTGCCCAGGGCACAAAGCTGCTCTGTTGCACCCCACAGATGAGTGTTCTTTAGGCCACAGAATGTAGCTGACGCAGCCCTCCTACAGTCCGTAAAGTTCAACTGGAGGGTTTGTTCTTCTGGAGGTTCAGTGGCCCTAGACAAATAGTAATGCGTGTGTTTATATTATGGTAATGTGATAATAGTGCATATGGTGAACATACTCAGCAGGAAGGGATTTCAGCTTGTCAGAAGCCGCTGCCCACTTGTAAAGAAATATAGGCATTCCACTTCATTCAGAATTCTTGGCTTTGTAATGCATGCGTGCAGCCAAAGAGGCTTCTCACTGAAGGAGCCCCCAGTTGGTCCTCTTGTTCTGCTTCTGCCTGTAGCCATGACCTCCCCCCCCACACACCCTTCCTCCTCCCTTTTACCCCCTCAGGCCTCTATCTATGACGACGGTCTCTATGGTTCCTACAGTTCCAGCAAAGCTGTAAGTGTTCTCCGTGTCCATAGTGACCCAATTATGAGGTCATCCTCCAGTTGGTTTAGCTCATTCTGTCTTTGCTTGCATTGAGACTTTGTGGCGCTCATGTCGGTGCTGTTTCTATTCCACCAACCCACCCCCCTTCCCGTCCCCACCTACCCACTCCTTACCCCTCCACACACACACACAGCCGTCTGAATACAGCTGGTACTCCTCGGGGGCCAGCTCCACTCGTAGCAGCCCCGTGGTGAGCGGCCGGCACTCTCCGGCCTGTCCTGTCCAGCTGCACTCTGCCTCTCTGCCTCGCCCATTTCACTAACCCCCGTCGTTTATCCCAGCAGCTTATCCACCACTTGGGGATACATGCGGAATGGCCTTGAATTGTGGATAAAGTGCATGGTTGATTTAACACCCTACCAGTGCTGCTAATAGCGGTAAAAAATCTATTTCAATCTCTGAGTGAGTCCGGGCAATCGATTGGAAATACTGTAGAATTTTTGAACATCCCATTAACAATCAATAGAGAGATACAGTAAAATGGACTTTATGACTGAGCTAACATGGATATTTAGTGTCTTAATGCAACCCAGCAGGGAGCAAAGCAGGTAACGCTGGATCAAAGCCAATGCAACCTTGCTAAAAGGCATGCAGCTCCACAGAAGTATTGTATTTTGAAATGTTATGGTGGGTGCAGTTTACCCATATGCCAGCCGTGTTGTTTGATGTGTGTGTGTGTGAGAAGTGAGAAGGGGCTCTTAAACCTATGCATGAATGAAGTTGTCTTTAGTGTGTATATGAGTTTTGGTAGTAGCTGGTAAACAGAGTGTGTGCATGCAGGCTGGTTGTGAACCAGTGAACGTTGCCGGTTCAAAATGCAGCCTAATGACTGAAGCTCCCTGTTGACTCTGCCAGTCTTCCTCTGATGATGACTCCGGCAGCACTGTGTCCCAGGAGTGCTACAACCGCAGACGCAGGGACAGCACGGTGAGCCAATCAGGGGGTCGTCCCTCTCCAGGCCAGAGCGGCCCAGCCTTCCCCCCTCAGGACCTCCTCCAGCCAGCAGCAGGAACTAACTGGGCGAATCCAGAGCTTGTACTGCAGGTTAGGGCCCAGGGTGACCTGGAGCGGGCATGAGGGACTGATAAGAGGACAGAGTAGCCATTTGAGGTGAAGTGCTGCCTGTTGAGTTCTGAGAAGGCTGGACTGGAGGTCAATGAGGAGGGGGTTGGGCAGCTTTGCCCAAAGGACAAGATGGGATTTTTTCCATCAGCCACAAGCCATTCAGAGTGACCTTTTTATACCATTATTCAAAATGGAATTCATGGACTTAAGTCTTGACTGTTCTGTGGTCCCTTAAGATCTAGTCATTGTTAGGGTAGTTGTTATGACTTGTTGTTAACCCCTGTTTCTTTCGGCTTGTGTGATGTTTGTTCAATTCTTCAAATATATATAATTCATCTTATGTTCCTTACAATGATACAGTTAACTAAGTAAATAAAAAGTACATATAACAACTACTATACTACTACATATAACAAATAACAACTATTGCCATGGCCTTGGTCCTCTATTGTTTTCCTTTAGTTTAACTCATTTTATTTTCCCTCTCAAAAGCCTTTTGGAGCATATTTGCTCTCTTTTCCTGTGTCCCTATCCATGTCTTCTGTTACTGTTTGATAGCTTTAATATGTACATTTCATTTTCCTCTCATATTTTCTCCCCCACTCCACTCTCTTTATCTTGTCTCTTGCAATTTTACCCTTCTCTCTCTCTCTCTCTCCACTCTCTCTTTTCTCTCTCTCCTTTCTCTCTGTTCATCACTTCATCCTGAGCGTAGTCGTCTGACTTCTCTGACATTAGTGAGACGGCTGCTGACTATTTCAGCCGCTCTAACCGCCGTGGCAGTATCGTGTCTGACCTGGATGATCTGAGTATTCCTGATCTGGACTCCGTAAGTCTCTCTCTGGAATGGAGTGGAGTGGATGCATGTCTCCTCTCAGACCGCTCTGAGACCGCACATATGGCCTTTACGTACTCCCAAACTGAAAGACAAGACACCACACACACACACGTACACGTACACACACGTACACGTACACGTACACGTACACGTACACGTACACACACACACACACACACACACACACACACACTGCCCACACACACACACACACACACACACTGCACACACACTGCACACGTATACAGCCTCACTGAATATGCCCACCAGATTGGACAATCTGGACATCCCTTATCTAGACACCCTATTGTTAGATGTTGGAGAAAGTCAGACTTTGGCACGTTCTAGTCTGACTCACACGTGCATACACAAGCACAGCACAGCCCCATATGCTACGCAGGCCTACCACACACACACACACACATAGATACAGGTTATCCCTTCCCCTCCACTGGCTTATCTCTCACATACTACACGGTCACAGTTCTAGAGTGTTGGGAGCTGAAAATAGCTGAAGAGGTTTAACCCGATAGTGAAAAAAAAAATGTTTTGATCACAATGGCCTGTCTAACACAACCCGTATTTTGTGTGGTTCCCATCTGATGACTAATCCTGTGTTTTGGTTAAAGATTCCCTGTGGGATTTCACAGAGTTTTGCGTGTGTGTTTTGGCACGTCTCCTGCTCCGTTTGCAGCGCATGCATGTTGGTCAAGGTTTCCCGTGTTATTATGATTTCTTTTCTTGAAAAAAAAAAGGGGCCGTGGCTTACCATTGGCTTCCTTGAGTTGCTATTTAGAAATGGTTTGTTTTGGTGACGGTTGCCGGGGCACAAACCACAGGTTTTGTTTTGAGAAAGGTGGCTTTTAGTTTGCCTGCTGGAAAAAAAAAAGAGATGTTTTTGTGAAGTGGTGCACCGAGTGATCTGTGAACATGCAGCGGTCCACCTCCTGTTCTTCCCTCAACAGACCGCTGACTCAGGTGACCGAACCGAACCCCTGCGGGTCAGAGACAGTACAGGCTGATTTACTCATTTTTCTTTTTTCCATTTCTTCCAGCTGGATGAAAAATGCGACAAGCAGTACTCAGAGTACAGCCGGGTGAGTATGGGAGACTACACCAAACGTGTGTGTGTGGGGGGGGGCTTCATGAAATGACCACGAGTTTGAGACCAACCTGGTCTTTTATGCATCAGTTGTATGAGATGTTCATTATAATGACAAGCAGTGGCATTGTCCGTTGTTCCTGTCTGCTATCATCATTGTGCAAGCATATGCAAATTCTGCAGCTGACCACAAAAATTTGAGATAAAGCACCATAGAAAAGCATCGCTCCATTGTTGTGGTTCCATTTTATCTAGTCTCTACAGAAGTTCTCTTTAAGGCACACAATGACCACAAAGAAGACACACAGTGTCAGACCCAAACCCCTAATTCTGCAATTACTGTGTAATTCTGAAGAACATGGCCCTAACATTATGGAAGATTTGTCCAACACAGTCCACCTTAATGTTGTAGAAACTGTGTAAACCTAAAAACTCTATTCATAAGTATGCTCTGGCAAAGCATTTATTATCTCTCTCTCTCTCTCTCTCTCTCTCTCTCTCTCTCTCTCTCTCTCTCTCTCTCTCTCTCTCTCTCTCTTTCTCTCTCTCTCCCCTTCCTGCTGCAGCCGTCGTCGCGCTGTGCCACCCCTGGGCTGTCTGCGGCTGCTCTGGCGTCGCTGGGCGGCACCTCGTCCAGGCGTGGTAGCGGAGACGCGGGCAGTGTCGTCGTCGACCCTGATGCTTCTCTCAGTGAGCTACGGGTGAGCGAGCCTTTCGCCGTCTCCGACAGGGGAACTCTGAAGAGAATACGTCCCTGTGACCCACAACTTTTTGTTCTCTGTCTGTGGTCGCCAGTGGACACACAATGTTCACAGAGCCGCTAACTAACTGCTGTTTCTGTTGGTGTCTTGAATGCTTGGGATAAAGATGTTCTCGTCTGTGTTTTGTCTTCATGGCTGTTTCATTGAGATGCACATACTATGTGAGGCAGTCGCTGTCTGTGTGAATGCCTGTGTTCTAAATGTGTCTGTGACGCTAATAGCTGTCTCTGTGAATGCCTGTGTAGAAATGTACATGTGCACATTCACTGTCTGAGAATGCTGGGAAGATGTAAAGTGTAAACCCCTCTGTCTCCGTTTGCCAGCAAGTGCCAGTGTTGTGTGGCGATGACATCCCGACTCCTATCCGCAGTCCACATCAGTGCTCGATTCTCCCTCCCTCCCTCCCTGTCTGACTCTCTCTCTCAATCCTTCCCTCCCTCCCTCCCTCTCCATCCCTCCTCCTCCTCTCCCTCTGGTTCACTCATCCCATTCCTCCCGTTTGCTCCACAGGATCTGTATGATTTAAAGGACCAGATTCAGGATGTAGAGGGGCGCTACATGCAGGGGCTTAAGGAGCTGAAGGTAGAGGGGCCTGAGTGCACTGCATGCCTTCTCTTCCTTCTCTGTGTGGCCTTTGATCCTTCCTCACCCCCCACCAACCCTTAGCATTGGGTCCACCCTCCTCTTCTGTTGTTGCATGACGTTAAAAATCACAGTAGGCTGCATGTAGAGCCTCTCATGAAAAGGTGTGTGGTGTGTGTGTGTGAGTGCGTGTGTGTGAGTGCGTGTGTGTACGCGCACATGTGTGTGTTTGGGTGGGTTCACCATGGACCTATACACAGGTAAGTTTTATCAGCTGGTGTGCAGGACTGGCCTCAACTGTCACAACCTCTGCTGGAGGACACTTCATATCCTGTTTTCCACACTGACCTCTGAACTTTCCCCTCTGCCCCCCTCAGCCTCTCTGGGACAGGAGAGGCCTGTCCACTGGAGTGGGGAGAGGGGAATGTGTGGGAAGTCTTAACTAACTCACTTTACTGTTGGCATGGCTTTCACCTGGGTTTAGTTGACAGCCCTCTGGCATCTGTACAGAAAAATAAATGATGATACTAAAAAGAAGAAGATCTAAGTAGCACTAATAGGAAATGGTGTATGAGTTGTTTTCCTTCAGGAGTGTGTCCATCTCAAGACCTTTAAGCCATGTTCTAATCCGATTTTCATTCATTAGTACTGAATGCACTGCATCAATTGGATTGGGTTTGGATGCATGACCCAAAACTGCATTTATATTGAGCTGCATCTGAGATGGACAAACATCTAGTGGGTACACGTACATGGCTTTTCTAGCCTATCATGTTTTTTCTCTCTCTTTTAGAAATGAAATGAACACTCTGTGCTACATACACATATTTATAGCAGTAGTTGTACTAATTGTAGTAGTAGAAGTAGAATCACCTGTAACAATAGAATGTGTAGTTGTAGAAGTAGTATGGCTACTAGTAATCCATACTTAAGGTCATGAGCAATGGAACGCAGCAAGCATAATTCTAAATGATGCAGGATAAGCAAGAAATTCCAGAATGAGACCAAGTAAAGACATTTACATTATACTTATTAATTTACCAGACACTTTTATTCAAAACGACATATGGCAATTATGTTACAAGGGCCAATGTCCCTGGAGCAACTTGGGGTTAAGTGCTTTGCTCAACGGTCGAAGCCGGGAATTGAACCCACAACTTTTGAGGCTATGCTAGCCCAGCTCCTTAGCCACCACCGCCCAAGGCTATGATAAGAATCTTTTAAAAAGTAAAGCAAAGGGGAAAAAATAAGTGATTTCATAAGTGTGGCTTTGATGCACTCAAAACAGCTATATATAAGTGTCCCATTGTGATAGTGTGTCCTTTAATAGTTCCCATCACTGAGGCAGCTTTTGTCATTGTTTGGCCAAATTAAACTAGGAGAAACTTGAGCAGAGCATCTTAGTCAAGTAAGGTTCTCAATATCCACACTATACTGTGGATGATTGGTTGTTTGTGTGTGTGTGTGTGTGTGTGTGTGTGTGTGCTTGTGTGCTTGGTTCCTGGTAGGAGTCTCTAACAGAGGTGGAAGAGAAGTATAAGAAAGCTATGGTGTCCAACGCTCAGCTAGACAACGACAAAGCCAACCTGATCTACCAGGTGGACACGCTCAAGGACGTCATAGAGGAGATGGAGGAGCAGACGTCAGAAATGAGACGAGAGATGGACGACAAGTCCAAGGTACCCACATGTGTACACACACACACACACACACACACACTCACGCACACACACACACGGCATCCAGGCACACAGGTAACACACTGTTCTGCATGCACACATTTGTAAAGAAAAGTTGTTCCAGTAACTTGTTTAAACATGGGAGGGAGGTCAGGAGGTGACAGCTGGGTTGGATTTCCAGGTCAGGCGTTTGTATTTAATAACCCTAGTTAACTTGTCAGTCATCGCCTAAACCCTTCTGCAGCCTTTGAATCCCAAAGAGTGCCCTGTCACTTAGATTCCCTTCTCAGCCCTTAGCTTTAATGAGACCCATTTTACTCTCTCTCTCTGACGTACACTCCCAGGTGTTTCAAATTGAAAGGAACACATGAAGTCCCTGCTGCTGGCTCTCTCTGTGTAAAAGCAGATGCGTTCAGTGCCTTTCCACAACGCTGGAGAACCTTGCAAACCTCGAGGACTTTTCCCAAAAAAGGCACCAAAGAAAAGCACATTGTTATTTGCTAGCCCAGTTAAAACATGGACAGCACATGAGATGCTTTTGATTTTGAGGCCTGATGTAGTCCACCCCACAGGACTTGCCCCCTTTCTCATATTATGCTGAAGCTTAGTAGAAAGTTACAGTCAGAGAGAAGATGGGGATTTGCGCAGCCTTGTGCAGAGGACTATGTGAATATTGCGCATTTCACAGAGGACTTCAAGAAAAGCAATAACCTCTCTGGAAAGTTGCGTTATGTCTTTGTAATGATCTCTCCCTTCCTTTCCCTGTCATTCCTCCCTCTCTCTCTCTCGCCGTCCCTCTCTCTCTCTCTCTCTCTCTCTCTCTCTTCATCCCTCTCTCAGGAGTTAGAGAGACAGAAGCACACGGTGTCGGTGCTGCAGCACAAGCAGGAGGAGTTGAAGGAGGGCATTCGCCAGAGAGACGAGCTCATAGAGGTGAGACACACACACACACACACACACACACAAATTCCCAAACCCTTCTCACCTCCCTCCCAGCGAAGGAAAAGCTCACAGAGTGCACATGAGCAGCTGTTCTGCAGTGATGGACACAGCTTCTGTCAACATACACACACACACACACACACACACACACACACACACACACACACACTCCCCTTATCTGTATTTTCCTCTTCTTTCTCTTTCTCTGTCCATCTGGCACCTCATGTCTGTATGTCTCTCTCTCTCTCTCTCTCTCTCTCTCTCTCTCTCTCTCTCTCTCTCTCTCTCTCTCTCTCTCTCTCTCTCTCTCTCTCTCTCTCTCTCTCTCTCTTCTCTCTCTCTCTCATATCCCGCTCTCCTGTCTCTGATCGATCAGTCTCATTTCAGCATCAGGCCCTCTGTACTTTTTCCTGCCATTCATCACTCCTTCATTGTCTTTTCTATCTGTCCATCCTCTCGGATGGCGCCGCCCTGCGCCTCCTCTGTCCATCTCGCCATCCTGGCCGCTGCAGGACAACCAGCGAATGCAGCAAAAGTTAGATACGCTCACCCGCGAGGTGTTTGATCTGCAGGAGACCATTAACTGGAAGGACAAAAAGATTGGGGTAGGAGGTTGTAGAGCTACCTGTAGAGCCATGGAGACCCATAGACTGTCGTTAAACACTGTCCGTCCTGGTTGTGAGGGGTCAAGCCTTTGAGCCACAAAAGGCTTTTTAAAGGCGGCCCCCCATAACATGGCCTTTAGGCTGTATGTTGCTGATTGGAAGAGGGGTATTTTTCTTTGTTTTATATTTAGTTTACTAACAGTAAATGTAAATATGTGGCATTCTCAAAATATTTCAGTTCAACAAATGAAAATCTCAAAAGCATTTTAATAAATGAAAAGTGTGACTTTTTTTGGCCACGTGAATTGAACTAATGTACAGGTGTATAACGGCAGTCTGTTGGCTCCTGTGACGGCCTGAGAGATATCATAGACGTTAGCTTGCAGTTGGAGGCATCCCCATCTCATGGTTATTATGAATGTCAATGTAATTTGATAACACGCATGTCTTCTTATCACTTATGAACAGTTAATTAAATGAACGATTTACACTCGTTTCAAAAGTAATCTAAAAAAGTAATCTAAATGAACACGCACTTAAAACACCTTTTAATCTTGGTGGTTTGGAACTAAGCTTGATGTAACGCCTCAGATCAGGTTTGATGTATAATTTGTGGTCTACAGGACCAGGAAGAGTTAGTTCGCTCATGAGGTGTGGAGACGGCAGGACGTTTTGACACACTGCTGCACCCTAGTGGTGTACACTCTAAAGCAACGGGCTGACCATTTTCATAACATTTCATTTTTAACATAACAAGGACATGGTCATAGCATATAAACACTGATCAGACTTGTGAAGAAGGTTATTTTTATATACCATAACAATAATATTGATATTGAGGTATATAACAGTATATTCTATAGAATAAGTTTGAAGTTGTTTTGTAGTTATGCATTACTTTAATGGAAACACTTCCACTGCAAGAAAGTATAGTCAATATATAACTATAACAAGTGAACCTCAGTCACTGGACTTTACTTAATTATTTCGGTAGGTCATCTCTCACTTAATTGATTCAGCTTGTTAATGTGATCCTGCTTTGGGTAACCTGAGGCATATTAATTGTTTTTGGGGGGGAAACTGATACTGTACGGTCAAGAGCATGTAAAATTGACAGATAATCCACACATCTAGGAACACTGCTTCTGGGGAGTATTTGGAATTTGGAGTCTGATAGAGTATTGGTTTGTCAGACCGCATGTGTCCTCCCCTTTAGAAAGGTGGGACTGGGGGGATCTGTCGTAGGTGCGATGTGGAAATGTGTCGACCTGCTCGTCATTGCTCTCTTTTCAACCAGCATGTTGCCTGTCAGAGCATGAGTTTCCCACTTTGTGTGTGTGTGTGTGTGTGTGTGTGTGTGTGTGTGTGTGTGTGTGTGTGTGTGTGTGTGTGTGTGTGTTTGTTTACTAGTAGTGCGTGCACCTGCCTGCCTGTGCATATATACGTGATCTTGTATACTTCTGTCCTTCCAACTTCTCCTTTGTTTTTCCTTCTGTGTCCATCTCTCTCTCTCTCTCTCTCTCTCTCTCGTCTGTTTGCGTGTGTGCCGTGCGTGGACAGGCCTTAGAGAGACAGAAAGAGTACTTTGATTGCATTAGGACTGAGAGGGACGAGCTCAGAGATGAGCTGGCTGACCTCAAGGGGAAGTCCAAATCAGGAGAGGTAGGTCACCCCAGCAGTGCCACGCCTGCCCAGACGTTCTAGCTTACAGTAGGACACCCTCACACAGCTACTTACAGTACAGCAAGCCGTGAGGGACATCAGAGACTGATTGCCTGTTCTGTATTCAATGTTTTTCTTTTCCTTTGATTTATTGCCCTAACATTTAAATTACACCTTTCTTCCTTTCCGCCATATTATTATCGTATAGGTCATATTGTAATGGTATTTCAGTGCTGCTGGAAATAATTGTCAAGAATGATACAGTAGGCCCTAGTGAGTAATAACAGAGGTTGTTCGTTAGTGGTCTCTGCAGTGCACCTCATCGTTATCTTTCCTATCGCTTGTGACCCACACAGAAACATGGGCTGGTCATCATCCCAGAGGGCATGCCCAACGGTGATGTAGACCACGAGCTGCCCCCCTCGGGCATCACCGTGGTGACGCAGGAGGCAGCGCAGGTGCTGGAGTCCGCTGGAGAGGGGCCTCTTGGTAAGAGCAGTGTTAAACAAACAAACAAACAAATACACACACACACACACACACACAGAGTCTTAATTATATTTAGCAGTTAACAGCTTTTAATTTGAATGTTTTTTGTCATTAATTACCGTAGAATGGGCCTAGTTTAGTTTCTCTGGCTTCCCCTCTGTTCTTCTCTCCTTGTGTTACTCAATGTTTGTGATTAACTACCAAAGGTACAGCTGTGCTTGTGACCGTGTAGATAGCAGTGTAGTAGATAGCATGTATGCAACTTATTAGATGACTGCGGTCTGACACTCATGTGTGTAAACCTCCTCTCCAGATGTCAGGTTACGGAAGCTTGCGGACGAAAAGGATGAACTCTTAGCACAGGTGAGATCCTCATGTCCGTCCATCTGTCTGCCAGATGTCCACCATGCAATATTCTTAAAATCTACTGCTGAAATGACTAGAGACCAGTTTACCTCGAGATCTGAACTAATAACCATGACCACAATGAGAGATGGTCAGGTAGATGTCCAGGTTCATGTATCATGATTCTCAGTAAGTCTTTTTTTCTCTCAGATTCGTAAATTGAAGATGCAGCTGGAAGAGGAGAAACAGAAGCACTCTAAGATGGAAAGTGTGTTCACGGACGGAGAGAGGATGGAGAATGGCACTGACCTGCACTTTATAGAGTTTCAGAGTACGTCTCTTCACACACACACACACACACACACACACACCTTCTTACTCACATACACACATGAAGGTTTTAACAGCACACTCTCCAAGTTCAATCAATCAATTAATTCACATTGGTCCTATTCCCATTTTCAATGTTGAATCTTAATGGTGTGTGTGTGTGTGTGTGTGTGTGTGTGTGTGTGTGCACAGGAGATGCCAACAGACAGATCAGCGAATTCAAGTTCAAGCTGTCGAAAGCAGAACAGGAAATGGGCACAATGGAACAGAATGTAAGTGATGAAAGCCTCTTCCTCTCCCACCCCACTGCTCATGTGTCTGGGGCTACTCCCATTTGCCAGACACACTGCTCTCTTACACTGTCTGTCATGTTTGTCCATCTTCCCCTACAGATCAGTAGACTTGAAGGACAGGTGTCGAGGTACAAGTCAGCAGCGGACAACTCTGAGAAGGTTGAGGATGAGCTGAAGGCTGAGAAGAGGAAACTTCAGAGAGAGGTGGGCAGCTGAAGTCACCCTCTGAAAGCGGAACTCGCCAAAATGCAACCTAGGGTCTTTTTGTACCCGAATGTACTCGAGTCAAACTTCCGTTGAAAAGCATAATTTGGACAGAAGTGCCACTTTTAAGATTAAACGTATTGGGGTTTTTTTCTGGGTCAAATGGCCTTACGAATGGGAGTGCTAGGGGCTATGGCATACTATGATCGCATTATCATTGAAGTATCGCCAGGATCTCTACACATGAACTCGAGCATTGAGAACTTAAGCAGTTGTTTTTTCCGCTTGCCGCCATCTTGCCCAAGTTTGACTCGGGCACATTCACAAAAAGACCCTAGGTTGCATTTTGGCGAGAGTTGCACTTTAAGGTCTGATTCGTAGTCTACGCAAGCCACACCCAGCTACGCAAAGAGGATTTGCCGTGTACTTGCATAGCAAAATGAGTTGTCCAATTTAGTGTCATTTCATACATTTCCGATGGGAGCACATTGTCCGCATGGTTTGCGTGGACTATGAGAAGGCACTGTGAATCATGCGTGAGTCTTGCATCGTCAACTCTGTCCGCGTTGCTTACGTAGACGATGAACACACCCTAACGCAGTCAGGCAGGCCGGCAGGCACAGTTAATCACACAATATAACCCCACACCCAGTCTGTCTACAGAATAGCACCAGTAAAGTGACATTCCCCAGAGTATGTAACCTGCAATCAGCACAAACTAAAAGCCTAGTCCTAAAGGCTCGGTCATACATATGTCATTGTACAAATAGACTCCATTCCATTAACAAAGGGTGAAACCAGAGCGGTCACTATGACCTAAGTGCTTGCACTGGCTCCAGATAAAAAATAGACATTTGGGTCCTAAAACCAGTTCCTTATGTCTGAAATATTTATTTGTGAAACAAAATAATCGTTTCCCGTCATAAAATACCTAGTTAAAGTAGACATCCACTCTGTAATTTGCTTCATGTTGACAGTCTCTGATGTAATGGAGTTTGTGTTTGTTCTCTTTCCCACCTTGTCTCTTTGGGGTGCTAGTTGCGCACAGCGCTGGATAAGATAGAAGAGATGGAGATGACAAATAACCACCTGGTGAAACGGCTGGAGAAGATGAAGGCCAATCGCAATGCCCTGCTGTCTCAGCAGTGAGGGAGAGCTGCCACAGACACATGCGCGCACACACACACACACACACACACTACGCCAACCATCCATCAACCCCCACCGAACCCTAAAGAACAGTCAATGGTCTCTCCTGTCCACACCCCAAAACAGTTCATAAAACAGAGAGTCCCCTCCCACCTCCCCCACCCAACAACCCTCTACAGACTGTTAGACATGTAGGAAAACCAAAAACAGTCCCCGCAAAACCTGATAGCACTGTCAGGAGGGACACCAGCCTCCACTGTGGTTGTCTCCAAAACGGAGCTTCAGACCATTGTTTGAGAAGTGATTGATATTTTTTTTTTGTTTTGTTTTTTTCTTCTAAACCTGAGGAATGTTCAGTTTATTCATTGTTTTTCTTTTTCCAAAGCTTTGTACATGATGATGTTATTCAAACTCTGGTTGGGTGCTGCATCTTTTTGGTCTTTTTTTTTGTGTTGCATGAGTGAGTATAACAGCGCTTTGAAACTGTGGAACCATCTACACACACAGAAACACACACACACACACACACACTGCTCATAAACCTGTCCTATAGCCCCTTACACAGCAAAGTGCCTTTTTACCCTGCAAACCGAGGGCATGTGTCGTAACACTACACAGGGGAAAAATAAGAATTATGATTATTGTAACCGGTACAAAATGGTGTATTTACATGAGGGGTGTAGTTCTGGTTTTCCTGAGAAAACATTTGAAACTAATTGTCTGCTGCATTTTCAACAAGGATCTTTTATTTTTCTTTTTCTTTTCTTTTTTTTTCAAAAAACAAAAAAAACTAAATATTTAAAATATTTCTTGGAAATAAATGTGTAAATGAGAAAGCTTGTACGTTGGATTTGAGTTTTCATTGATAGTATTGGAAACATTTGTATTTGTCATAATAGGTGAGGTGTCTGACACACTTGTCATGCTCCATCATACTGTATTGTCACAGAGGGTCTTCATGAACACCTCTGCACAGCAGAAGTCATCTCTTCCGAATGTGTTCACATGTTTTGGGGCAGCCGTGGCCTACTGATTAGGGCTTCGGACTTGTAACCGGAGGGTTGCCGGTTCGAACCCCGACCAGTAGGAACAGCTGAAGTGCCATTGAGCAAGGCACCTAACCCCTCACTGCTCCCCGAGCGCCGCTGTAGCAGGCAGTTCACTGCGTCAGGATTAGTGTGTGCTTCACCTCACTGTGTTCACTGTGTGCTGAGTGTGTTTCACTAATTCACGGATTGGGATAAATGCAGATGTCATTCAAAGACTCCAAACTCTTTTGGTTTTCCCTGTGCTAAACAAAAGGAAAACATCTTTTCACAGGTGGTAGAGACTCCTTGCATAAGTCTGAATCTCTGATACGTGTGTGTGAAACTCCTTTGCACAATTCTTCAGTCAGCAATCATTCATTATCCATAACAAATACCATGTCTGTTCTGTGTTGCTATTTACAAGTATGGATCTAAGGCATATTTAGAGAAAGTACTGTAATTTGGTAAAGAAAACAGTACAAAAGGTGTTTCCTGTACTGTAGGTCTAGGTGCTTACTGTAAGTCTTACATGTCAATGACAGATCTTGGGAGGAATGAATACAATTATTTTTTATTCAGTACATTTAGTCTTTTATTTTTTTTCTGATACCAGAAAAATGATAAAGAAATGGAACAAACATAGCAAAAATGCTCATTTTGAGAACTATATTTTGCATTTTGTTGTCCAGTATGTAGTGATTGATTGAAATCACACTGTGATTTGACAACAGCATGTGTTGTTAGAAGGCAAAATGTGCTTTTGCTGCATGTTATAAGTGTTTTGAGAGAGTAACAGCAAGCAAAATATGTCATTTTGGCCAGAGTGCTTTTGTTCAGACATGGGAGTTAACTGTCTTGAAAATGTGATGTCAGAGTTGACACAAGTATCAGCAAAAAATTATCATCCAGGTTTTACAAGACTATCAGTGAACTGCAAGAGCCATTATACCTAATGTAAAAGGCACATACTGCCCTGGATGACTGAAGCCATAGTCAGGGCTTAATGTTTTCAGGCACTGTGCCTAAATTCAGGCATGGGCTAGGCTGTTGAAGATTTGAAAATAGTCAGTATGCCTATAGGACTATGACATCTTCAGAAATGTTTGCTAACTTCAGGCTCAGAAATGTTCTTTGCTTTAAGCCCTGCATAGTGCCTGAATTATATAGTTGGAAGGCCTGTAGGCTCTAATCTGGGTCTTTACTCGCTGACAAAGTTCAACAGCTTTCAATATCATTGGTACTATTAGTAGTTTTAATCCAATTTTCCCCTTCAGATGTTATGGTGGTTCTCTAATGAAATTGCTCTTACCCAGTGTCTTCCACATGTGAAATGTCCGTCCAAATGAAAGTATTAAATTATTCAAAGTGCATACATTTAACAGATTTCAAGAAATTGGCAGTATGTAATATGTGACTGTCAACATCATCAGATTGGATATTACACATTAGTCATAGTAAATGTATTCATGTTCCCAAAATTGAACTATAAACATAAAACATCAGATGTGAACAAATGGTTTAGGTTTTATTTAGAAAATAGAAATATGTATATATTGCTCTAACATTGTCAAAAGCACAATTCAAACAAAAATAACATTCCACAATGTCCAGGATTCAAGACAAGTCTTTTCTGTATTTAGAGTAGGCAACCAATTACCACCAATACAGATTGTAGTGCTCTATCTAATATAGATACATTACACCACAGACTACAGTATACGTGTGGGTAGGAGCTCAGCACCTCTCAAACACCTTGTAGAGGTCGGGCAGGTTGGCAATCTGCAGCACACTGCCATCTTCACTGTAGTGTGTAGGAGGACTGAAGAGCGTCCTGAAGCCTTTGAAAAGCAGGTGCTCCACCTGCCAGCGCCACGAGGGTATGACGCCCTCAGACGCTCCCTCTTCTTCGTCCTGCCGGAGGAAATTCACGTCAGTCATGCCACCGTCTCAACACCAGGTGTCAGTCACAAAGCTCCGTCAGCAGAGCCATACGGCTCTGTCCGTCAGGGTGAGTCACAATGTGACATCACAAAAACAATGCAGTGGTTGCTATGCTCGCCCCACCCTCAGATAAGCTGTTGTGTTTTGGATCCTGGATTTTTGGTGATTCAGATTCTTTTGGCATGAATGTGAAGGTCGCCAGACGGACCTGCAGGTGACATTCAAATGTGCCAGCAGGTTGGTCTGGATTCACGCAGGCTAGGTAAGCTTAGAAATCATTCACTGGCATGTGAAGCCAAACCCAGATCACTGCAGGCTGTCGCAACTCCAAGTGTTATGAGGCTTGAGAACATTTTTAGCTTCTCAAGGCATTTCTCCACTGCTTTTGCTTCTGTTACAACCTGAAGCTCCAACTCAAATCACACTCAAATACATCATTTCTTTAGTCAACGCTAGTGCAGAAACGAGTGCAACCTCTCTCTCTCTCTTGCTCTGTTGGAAACTCACCTGTGACTGCGTCTCAGTGTCCAGCGTGTACTCCTTCCTGATGGAGTAAAACTGACTGCACTCTCGGCTGAAGTCACGGAAACATTCCTTCTCACTGTCCCAGTTCACCTGTGCACACACAGCATTATACAGTGACCGCACTGGAACTCCATACCTTCACTGTCATGTGTTTACAGATCATTACAAGCAGCTCATGTATGTAGATACAGTATAGTAATAATGTTCTATAAGACATAAATGCATCTGTGTGGAGGTGATTTTGTTGGTTTTATCTTACCTCTGTTGCTAAGCGCAGGATGAACATGGGGAGGCCCTCCATTGCAGGGACATAGTTATCCAGCAGCAAAGGCAGTCCAGTGAGGTTTCCCTCCTGTGTGCGCGCACACACACACACACACACACACACACACACACACACACACACACACACACACACAGCTGTCATTTTAATCCTATCATTGTAGGATTATAAATTATATAAATTACTACAATGTAATTACGACAGGGAGTACTGTGAGGTGCAGCTGATGCCTCACCTGATCTATCTCCAGGGAGAAGTAGTCCTCCAGCATATCGGCCTTCTTCTGCAGGAAGTCTACGATGAACTCGGCCAGGCCCTCCTTGGGCCCATCTTCCTCTGACCAACCACTCTCCTCGGAGTTCAGGGCCAGCATGGCCAGCTCATAAAGAGGAGCAGGGCTCTAAAAAAACAGCAATGATGATGACGGCAAAGGTTTCAACAATTACATACTCACAAATATGTCTGAAAGGACTTCTGTCAAATGTTGTTTGTTCTCGGGATAAGCTTAAATCATTGTATTAATAGTATTCTCCTTCTCTATTTGAATATATTAGGCATTGAATTCAGCTTTATACCTGATATATCCTGTTGTAAAGCTAAAGAAGAGCAAATTAAGCAAGGAGACGCCCATTTTTCTGACCCTAACCAGTCTCGGAGAAAATGAATTGTAAGTCGTTTGAATTCGCAAAGTCACTCACGTCTTGAACCTAAGGTTTATTTTTGTAAATAGCATAGGTGCTAAGCTAATACTATACAAAGTTATAAACTGGTAAAGATCCATGTAGAAAGTCATGTTTCTCTTATGGCTCTGGTCCAAAGAGGTAGAGCTACTCCAGTAGTGAAGTTAGTAAAAGACAGCTATTCTCCCACTCTTCCCTCTCAGTCTCATTATTCCTTAAAGGCACCCTTAAGAGTTTTTTTTTTGCCTTAACATAACGTTTCCAAAATCATTTTGATGGCACATAACCTTATAACATGACGAACGGCACTTCTGCCATTGTCTGAGCGGCCCTCTAGCAACTTTTTGTGTTAGGGTAGGAACACAGCCCCACTTTTTTACTGAGTTTTACCAACAGGAAATCAACACTTACCGATAATCTCAAAACTCCAAAGTTGCCAAAGTCATAGATCAGAATCTGATAGAAAAGCTCTTGGCTGCAACAGAAACAAATCAAGACAGACCACATTAATAAAATGTTAAACAAGCTGAAATGGTCACAGTTCAGCATGGGTCAGAAAGGTTTGATTTGGCGTTTGATTTCACCTCAGCTTGGTGGTATTGAGTAGGTAGAGTTTAGTGTGATGCTGGACCACACTCCACCGGGGGCTTGCACAGCCCACAAAGGTGAGATTTTGCAGCATCTCCTGAAGACCTGTAACAGTACACACAGACAGATCAGATCACATCAAGCCTAAGGTAGGAACAAAACAGCTATCTATTATTAGAGAAATATGTTATGTGCTTTACAGCTCTGACACTTCTCCAAGAATGATCTGTGACCTCTTAAAGCTCCCCACTCCCCGTGTGTGTGGGTGTGTTTGTGTGTGGTGTGTGGGTGTGTGTGTGTGTGTGTTTGTGTGTGTGTGTGTACTGTATATGGTACCTTTGTGATTCTTCTCTGTAATCTCCTCTCGGAGCTCTCGCACACTTGCCAGCTTGATGACGCATCTCTTGGGGGTGGCACCTGCAGTAAGCTCCTCCTGTCCTGGGTTCACTCGAGGCCTTTTCCTGAGGGGCACAGATACATATTAGACACATAAAAGAGCTCCATCCTACAAACGCATAGGATTGTATCCTACAAATGCAGGAGTTTAATTTTAAGATTATTTTATTAGGTAATCACTCTCAGGTCAAGTCTTCAATGGGGTATACTACGAAGCACGTTAGACATAATAGACTATTTAGACATATCGAGGCTACACAAAGCCTTGACTCAGGGATATAAGTTAAGTGATACTACGATAGCAGTTATGTGATATATTTGTCAAACTAGGCTTTCAGCTCAGATCTGATCTGTGCGCGTTCTTGGTGTTGGGATGATGTTGGCCAATCGTGAAATGTGGAGACGCACAAGACCGCCTATATTAAAAATGATTATTTGCGCTTTATGAGCGATAGCGTAGTCTACAATACACTGCGGTCATTTTTAGTGTCTGCCTATAACATCAAAAAAAATCAATCGTCATCAGATGTTGTATGGCATGCACGTCCATAGTGAAGTGTGTAGAGGCGGAGCTCCACCTGTAAGACATATGACAGAATCCTACACGTGAGATAACTTTGTTTTTCAAGATAACTGATTGGTCAGTGGGCGGTAGTTTTACACGATTTGAGCTATAACTTTGCACATAACCTGCTCCCGACCAGGTTTGGTTGGCAGCATAAGACACCATGGTGATACAGCGACGCTATAACAGAGCCACTTTCGTGTCACAGAATTCCCTGGCTTTGAGCGCAACATACCTCGCTAACCCACTACTCGAGATTCGTAGTATAGCCCACGTCACTACTCAAACACTGCACTGACCTGGGTGCAGCATCAGCATCAGCATCAGCATCAGCATCAGCATCAGCGTTGCTGGTCTCCATGCTCTCTTTAGGGTCCAGCTCCTCCAGAGCATCCAGCATCTCCTCGTCCTGCAGCTCTGAAGAGGCACATGCAGCCGAGGGGACACCGCTCAGCCCAGCGCCGGAAGACAACAACATCGAAGATGAGGAAGAGGAGGAAGAGGCGACAGGAGGAAGCTTGGCGACAGGCTGCAAGAAGGCATCCAACTTCTGGGTCTTGGAGTCGGTGCGGACCAGCTGGTGGGCGTAAACCCGCTCACTGGCCTCGGAGGAGGAGCCGGGCGGCTTGAGGTCGCTGGTGGAGGCGGGCAGACCAGGAAGCAGTGTCTGTGGAGAGCGGAAGGACAGGAGCAGTCAAATACCACTGTCGGTCAAGCACCAAACATCCAACCACTTACCTCCTCGTTTTTAACAATAAAATACAATAACGTAGTTTCACAATAACGTTCTTCTACAAGAAAAGTGCATATTTCTCCACGATACGCTTCAGTCAGCTTGCTTAGTGTGGAGAAAGCCGAGTACCTGTGTAAAGTAGGTGCGAGAGGTATTGGAGCCCAGTAGTTTACTCTCAACGTGCTTCTGGATGCTCTCTATGATGCAGTCTTCATGCAGGAAGTGCACCTCGTGTTTGGTGGGGTGGACGTTCACGTCAATGTTGTGGGGGGCGATCTCTAAGCTAGGAGAGGGACAGGAATCCAACCCAAATGGTTTGTCTATATGACTACATGACACAAACAGATCACCAGCAGCACTCTTGCAAATCAAGTGTGTGTGTGTGTGTGTGTGTGTGTCTCTCTGTGTGTGTGTCTCTCTCTGTGTGTGTGTGTGGCCAGTAAATACCTGAGATAAAGAAAAGGGTGGGTGTTCTTAGGCAGGTAAGCAGTATAAACCGTCTCAATGGCCTTCTTCAGGGCACTTGACTCCACCAAGCGATCTTAAAATCCACAAAAAGTCAATCATTTAACACAGCTGTTCATAGTGAAACGGGTTAAGTCAGGAAGGCAGAAGTAGATTGTGAGGTGAATACGTACGATTGATGAAGAGGATGAGAATGCACTTCTTCACTGAGTAGTTGGCATTGGAGATATAGCCATTCAACTTAAAAGCCAACTTCTGATCCTCACAACCAATCTCTATCAGCTCCCTGTGGATAAAGTACAAACTTTAGCTTCTTTTTTTCCATCTGTAAAGAAATTTGTTTTCAACAGGGATGTGCTGCAGATATAACAACTAATACCCCTGCTTCTAGGGCTCTGTAAATGAACAGACACATCAATCCTTCAGTTCAGTTGACTGTATTTGTTTAATCTTGTCTAATTACGAGAGTAGAAATGGTATGTCCTGGTTGAAGTAAAACAGAAAAAAAAAATAAAAACAGAGAGTATCTATCTACCTACCTGCTCACATTCACACCAAATATCACCCGAATATTGTCCAGTATGGTGGCATTGGGTAGAGTCTTGACATCAGCCACCATCTCACCTTGCTGTCAACCCAGTGTAAAGAGATCATATATATGGGTGAGGGAAATTATGACATATTTAAGGGCCTAGGCAAACTGAACATAATGGAAAATAGATACAGAAAAAATAAAAAACAGTGAAGCAGGGGGGATCATACCTTTTTAACAGTGAAACTCTTGCCAGAATTGTGGATGGCATACCTGTGAAATGATGCAAGTTGTGTTGACAGAGAACTGACGGACATACACACAGAGGTCCTTTGACACATTTTTTTCATGCACACACTAACACACACACACACACCTACTAACCACCTCCACAATCCTGGAGTACTCCTCACTAGGGTTCTTCAGAGCTTTCCTCCTGGTGGTAATGTTATAGAAGAGGTCCTCCACCTGTAGGAAGAGCATTCCTTAGGAAGTGCAGAAATCGCTTCTGTTTCCCCTTCTTTTCATTACCACTCAGGGTTAGCCACTAACTACAAACAAAGCCATGTTGGTTTTAGCAAGGGCTAAACCAACACAGAGCTGCTTTCCTCTCCGGGACAATCTCAGAATTGTTGTGACATTACTAAATCTAAAAGTGAAACAGGCATGTCTATCAAACGCTCATTTTAGTAGTAGCATTCCCGATCTACAAACAAAGCAATGGCAAAGCAATGTTGGTTTTAGCAAGGGCTAAACCAACACAGAGCTGCTTTCCTCTCAGGGACAATCTCAGAATTGTTGTGACATTACTAAATCTAAAAGTGAAACAGGCATGTCTATCAAACGCTCATTTTAGTAGTAGCATTCCCGATCTGTCATCACTAGAGCATGCCCGACACACTGCCAGCCTGCACTGCTCCGGCAGACACTTGTGGAGTGACTCTTCTGTGTCAAGAGCCCCAAGAGAGTAGAGTGACTCACCGAAATCTGAGTGCCCTGGTTGCCAGCGCAGGGTTTTGGTGGGGCTTTCGGCTTCCCATCACTATAGCTGGCTCTGTGAATCACAACATGAGATTAATTACCCTAGTGATGCATGTCAAATCTTTAAACATCTAAAATCTGATCAGATCAGTTGCTGTATATTACTTTTTACTTCTCTGGCCTCCATTCTTTTATTGTTATTGTCTATTTTATTTAGCATATATGCCGATATCTTTAATAAAGTACTTAGTTATACTGTGTTGTCTACCTACTCCCAACAGTATCCGTATGAGCAGGGACCTACCTGTAGGCACATTTTGCATCTGCTGTTTTGGTTGTTATTGTGACATGTGCCACATGGCTTATGCTGGCAAGTGCCTGCAAAACCAAAGATGCATTGAGACAAGCAAAAGGCAAAGTGAAATGAAAACTGTTGCACGTGTATGACATTGTTATTCACCCGCATATAAGCTATCACGTGTCTAATAGGAGATTCACAAACCTCTCCTCTGAAACCGTAGGTTGCTATAGTAGACAGGTCCTCGAATGTCTGTAGTTTACTCGTTGTGAAGCGCTCGCAAACAATTTCCATGTCCTCTTTCTGCAGATAATTACACAAATCAATAGTGAATTGGACGCACTCAAAAGGGGATTGATCCCACATTTCTGACAAATATCGAAAGACCAATCTTACTCGGATGCCCGTGCCGTTATCCTGTATCTGGATCAACTTCAGCCCTCCCTCTTTTACGGTCACCTGGATGTTTGTAGACTTTGCATCCAAACTTCATAAAAGACATTTTGGGAATAAGACCAATGTAATGAGAAACTGCACACAAATTAATTGATTTAACGCTTTAGTGCGGACACCACCCTGACACAAAACGAACTCGGTAGGTATGCTTGCTAATATTATCGCCAACGTTAGCTTCCTACTAATAATGACACATTAGCAGTAGCTGCTACGCTAACGTTAATGTAACTGTCAAGCGATGATTGAATGAAAACCTGACCAACTATCCCATACTACTGTTGCTAAAATAATGAAAGCCAACTTACCAGTTCTCAATCATTTCTTTAATCGCGTTTGCAGGCCTTTGAATAACTTCCCCAGCTGCAATACGATTCACAACCACTTCGTCAAGCCTCCGGATAACCCCTGCCATTTCTGGGATGTTTATATAAATCGTGCAGTTAGGTAGCCAAGGACGCGTCAAAATATCCAAATGAACTGTTTAATTTTAAAAGACTTCTAAATAAATTGTGCATACATTTCCCACAGGAAACCATGCAGGAGATTCCCCGCGTTAACAGACCCCGCCCATCTGATTTGTCATTGGCCTACGATGTTGCAAATACTACGGGAAGGCAAAGGGACATATTAGACTACTATACTCATAGACATAATACACTACTCTGCAAGTTGTCATTGGAAATTACGACGAGAACGGAACCACTTTTAAAATACACATTTATTAGCCTAAATCAGGGGTGCCAAAATTCTTCCCTGTCAAGGCCCGAAAATTAGTCGGTGGAGGGCCGCGGGCTAAAACTAAATGTTCAAGTCGTGGACCATTAAATTGAAATGCATTGCATAACTGTGCAAAATTAACATTCTATAAAAGGTAGACTATTTTTTAAAAGATAAACACTACTTTACTGTGCTTGTCTTTGCACTGTGTTTACAGTACTTGAAATGATTCAACATCCATTTGGCTGTTTTATGTAGTAGATAGGTGCTGGTCATATAATTAGAATATCATCAAAAAATTGATTTATTTCAGTAATTCCGTTTAAAAAGTGAAACTTGTATATACATTCATTCCACACAGACTGATATATTTCAAGTGTTTATTTATTTTAATTTTGATGATTATAACTGAAAACTAATGAAAACCCCAAATTCAGTATCTCAGAAAATTAGAATAGTGAAAAGGTTCAATATTGAAGACACCTGGTGCCACGCTCTAATCAGATAATTAACTCAAAACACCTGCAAAGGCCTTTAAATGGTCTCTCAGTCTAGTTCTGTAGGCTACACAATAGACCAATTTCACAGTGTCCAGGTGTCCGGCCTCATTGATGTTAATGATACCTTAATTGGCAGGGTAAAACGTCTTCCTGTTTCTGTCTTTCCTGTGGACTTTTCTTTTGCTGTCTATGGGACAGTGCTCTTCCACAGTAAGTTGATTTACACAGCGGCCCCATCTTGTGAAATGGGCTAATCATGGGGAAGACTGCAGACTTGACAGTTGTCCAAAAGACGACCACTGGCACCTTGCACAAGGAGGGCAAGACACAAAAGGTCATTGCTAAAGAGTCTGGCTGTTCACAGAGCTCTGTGTCCAAGCACATTAATAGAGAGGCGAAGGGAAGGAAAAGATGTGGTAGAAAAAAAGTGTACAAGGAATAGGGATAACTGCACCCTGGAGAGGATTGTGAAACAAAACCCATTCAAAAATGTGGGGGAGATTCACAAAGTAGTGGACTGCAGCTGGAGTCAGTGCTTCAAGAACCACCACGCACAGACGTATGCAAGACATGGGTTTCAGCTGTCGCATTACTTGTGTCAAGCCACTCTTGAACAAGCGACAGCGTCAGAAGCGTCTCGCCTGGGCTAGACAAAAAGGACTGGACTGCTGCTGAGTGGTCTGAAGTTATGTTCTCTGATGAAAGTCAATTTTGCATTTCCTTTGGAAATCAAGGTCTCAGAGTCTGGAGGAAAAGAGGAGAGGTACTGAATCCACATTGCTTGAAGTCCAGTGTAAAGTTTCCAGTCAGTGATGGTTTGGGGTGCCGTGTCATCTGCTGGTGTTGGTCCACTGTGTTTTCTGAGGTCCAAGGTCAACGCAGCCGTCTTCCAGGAAGTTTTAGAGCACTTTATGCTTCCTGCTGCTGACCAACTTAATGGAGATACCGATTTAATTTTCCAACAGGACTTGGCACCTGCACACAGTGCCAAAGCTACTAGTACCTGGTTTAAGGACCATGTATCTCTGTTCTTAATTGGCCAGCAAACTCCTCTGACCTTAACTCCATAGAAAATCTATGGGTAGGCCTATTGTGAAGAGGAAGATGCGATTGCCAGACCCAACAATGCAGAAGAGCTGAAGGCCACTATCAGAGCAACCTGGGCTCTCATAACACCTGAGCAGTGCCACAGACTGATCGACTCCATGCCATGCCGCATTGCTGCAGTAATTCAGGCAAAAGGAGCCCCAACTAAGTATTGAGTGCTGTACATGCTCATATTTTTCATGTTCATACTTTTCAGTTGGCCAACATTAAACTTTTTTTGTATTGGTATTAAGTAATATTCTATTTTTCTGAGATACTGAATTTGGGATTTTCATTAGTTGTCAGTTATCATCAAAATTAAAAGAAATAAACATTTGAAATATATCAGTCTGTGTGTAATTAATTGAATATATACAAGTTCCACTTTTTGAATGGAATTACTGACAAATCAACATTTTGATTATATTCTAATTATATGACCTCTAATTATAACACCTGTATACGGTGTATCTGACTCCAATACCACCTGAAGCTAAAAATTGAGTGCACATTTCCCACAAAAAAACCATGCAGGAGATTGCCAGCATTGACAGACCTTGTCCAACTGATTTGACATTAGTGTAGGAGACTACAATGAAAACTAAACTTTTAAAATACCCATTTATCACAATTTAAACCAAAGATTGAATTAAAATGACAAAACTTAAGTCAATATCTTGTCCACCGTATAAAACTGGAATCTAAGAACCAACTAGCCTAACTGTGAGGAGATAACACACTTACACCACTGATTAAAGTATTTTTAAATAAAAGAAAAGAAAAAAAGTTTTTTTTGGAGACAATGGTTTAATGCAATCTCTTTCATAAAAATATTGATGGCTTTCAGTTTCAGTCAAACAACAGTACACTGATTATGTTTTCTTTTCTGGTAAAGCGATCTCAATGGGGTAAAATGTAGTAAGCAGAGCATCCGAGGGGTGGCGCTGTTTAGTCACCATCACCAGGCTAAACGCCTCCAGTCGGTCTGGCCTGAACTCTGTGTGGGAGTACTGGGGTCCATCTGTGGACCGCACCAGATTCAGGTACCTGTGGGCATTTGCGACACACTGTTATATTTTCAACTTTATTCAGTGATCATGCACTGCAGTGTCATTACTATAAAACTTTCAGAATCCATCTCCAGTGAAGAAGGCCTACTGTTGCGACATGTTTCAGAATTAGGTAAGGTTTATAGTGAGTGGTTTAGCAGGCTTTCCTCCACAGGGATCCACATTCTAATCAAGCTCTGTCATTACTGCTGACAGTCCTGAAGCCAACACCTCATGAATGAAATTAGATACCGGAATCTCATTGACATTTTTGAGGTCTTTTTGAGGAATCTCTAAAATGGAGGCAATGGATGCCTACATTACCTTTCCTCTTGCAAGAGCTTTTTGCTCATCAGCTGGGAACTCAGACCTGGAGACACCTGATTCAGCTGGTTCTCCACAGTCTCCAAGAGATCCACATCCATCATATTGATAACCAGGGCCTTGCCATATCTACAGCCAAGTGGGAAAAACATAAAACATGCATTGGCTTAAATTGGGGGCAGCCGTGGCCTACTGGTTAGGGCTTGTTAGGGCTTGTAACCGAAATGTGGGCTTGAGCACCTAAAAGTGCCCTTGAGCAAGGCACCTAACCCCTCACAGCTCTCCGAGCGCCGCTGTAGCAGGTAGCTCACAGCTCCGGGTCTCATTGTGTGCTTCACCTCACTGTGTGTTCACTGTGTGCTCTATGTGCTTCACTAATTCACCAAATTTCCCTCACGGGATCAAAAGAGTATCTATACTTGTTTGTCATGTTATGTTTACATTTTATGTTTATACACATAAAAAATAAATCGCTGGATTTACTTGATTTTATTGTGTACATCGTTGTGTACATGAATGAAATATCTACAATTAGTCCAGCATTTCTCTTTCGGTTTACAAAATTGATTCATGCTGTGATAACCCAGTTTGACCAAGTAATTCCAATGAAATTGATTAGGCTTAGACCTACATATTCATGGAATATCAACGTGATTGTGTTATACAGGTGGCATGTGCTGAGAGTAGGCATTCAGATGTACTTAGTATTGCAACATCAATATTAAAGGAAGATAACTTTGATATTTAAGACTTCAAGATGAAGTCTTAGAATGAAACATGAATATGTTGTGCCATAGCATTTCAAAGGCATTTATTGAGGTTGAAATAAGTGCCATAAAACCACTGATACTTTGTGAATGCTCAATACCAACACTTTCATGGTGGGAACAAAGCATAGCTAATCTCAAAGCATAACATAAGATACCACTCGGCTCCAAATTCTACTGGTCTCTAAGCATGAGCCTCTTTAAGAAAACTCATGTTAAAACTTTTGGCAACACTGTTAGCTGTGTGATTATCTCAGTGTTCTTGCAAAGACTTAGCCTGGCTAGCGCCACCACTTCTCAATGAGACGTGGTCTGGGAACCAAACGTTCATTTTCTCGTATTTGAAAAAAATGCCCAGATCCGTTTATTGGGTGCCACGGATGTCTATCAAATGCGTCTGTGCATAGCTCATCATCGTCTTGCTTTCCCACCTGTTCTGTGATTGGTTCCCTATCTCAGGCGAAAATTTGCTCCATGGTCTCCAGGCTGCCTTAGCAGCGTGAATCAAATCGCGCGCAAGGCAGCATGGGAACACCCAGGCTAGCAAAGACTCATGGGAACACAATGAAATTGTGACACCAAAGCATCCCATGCATTCATTTGCCTTACTGGTTCAGAGCTTAAGTGCTTCACATTAATCTTACATGATTCTGTTGGATAAATTCATTGCTGTGGCAAAATATGTCAGTTAATAACATTGTGTTTGAAAAACAAAAATGAGTTTGTTTCATTTTTATGTTTTCAATTTTCATTGTTCAATTTCACGTTTTGTAGTTTAGTAACTGTTACAAACCCTCTTTTCCTTTTTCCTCCAGTATATATATATATATATATATATATATTACCTTAGGTGATTCAATTAATTTGAACACAATAAGATTGTGTTTCGTTCAAAGCTAGACTGTTTCATGGTATTGTAATGTAATATGGTTTGATAAATTGGACAGCCCTGACTTTTCCTTTTTTACCGTGTTGTTCTTAGCAGACACTTTTGTCCAAAGTGACATAGAATGACATCAATAAACATTATACTAACATTAAAATTAACAGATTTAAATCATATAGCAGGCTAAATTTAACTATATAGAATTTACCGGAATATGATCAAAGACATAAAATCCAGTTCAGACCAGATTAGATACTGGTAATAGTTTAAAAGCTTTTAATCAATTTCCAAACTCACATGGTGCATTGTGTTCCCTAACATAAATTATCACAGGGACCAAAATTACAACCCTGCATGTGATACTGTTCTCTGTTCTCTAGCCAATCTTCTTTGGTTAACCAAATGTCTGCCCATAGCTCCCAAATTAGAACTTACATAACAGCGACTGGAGACATAGACAATAAAATCTCTTAACACTGATAAGATGTACGACTGCAAATATGGATTTGCACATTTTCTGGACATACACGCATATAAACCAAAGTCATCAGTCTTTACCCTGAAACATTCATGGTGTAAGAATGTTGCTGAGTAGGTTTTGTCAGCAGAAAACAAAAGGCAGATATGGATGGATAATTGTGTGCAACTTGTAAACATATCATCACATTAATATGCTAAATATTCTCAGTTGGTAGGATTCCAAAGCACAACAAAAAGTGGTAACTCCCTGGCATTGACTTAGCAGCTTGACTAAGACTGTGACAGTCACTTAACCCAGAACTCACCGGATAGCCCCCAGCAGAGCCAGTCTAAGAGTGTCTGGCTTCATGTTCTCAGGATGCATGGCATCCAGGTAATTAGTGTCTCTGTACCGCAGGAAGGTAGCTGCCTGACCTGATGGATCCACAATCAGCGGCCATCTACACACAAACACAAAGACGCACACACACACAAAACACGTTTTAAAAAATGCATACAAGTAGTGTAAATATCAAAGCCAGAATACACTTCCACCTGCCACAAACAAAAGGAGCATTGATGAGCAGACAATAAACAAAATGTCACTGAAAGGAAAACTGGGAAGAGCGTAAACAACACTCTCAAACAGATGTATTAGTCTTCCGGCTGGGTACCTCTTTGACCATCTTTGATCTGGGTCACATCAAACCTTCATGCGAGTTGTAGCAGACCAGCCAGGATGACGGAGGGCTTTCTAAAATGGCCGAATGTTTGTTTGAGCAGCTGTGTCAGACCACACGGGTGTGACGTGACTTTATCACACCCAGAGGGAGACGGGGAAGCACACACCCAGCCCTTTTCTGCACTGCTGGAAAGGCTAGAGCAGCCTCCCCAGCAAATCCTCTCCCAATGTACCTTGACGGCTCAAACTGAGGTGACCTTTAAGTGACGTGCTTTACGCATGTGAGATGCAAGTATGTGCCTGTGCCATGTGCATGTCAGCGGTGGCTCACCGCCCATCCTGTTTGACCTTTCCCCCAACGTCTTTTATCAGGACATCATCTAAGTCCTTGAGCAGGCAACGAACCCCTCCACAGTCAATAACAGCATCTGAGGACATATATTAAAGGGATGAAATACACAAAATGCACACTTTATGTGGCTGAGATAATGGTTTTAGTGTTATCTGTAGATTTGTGTAACATTCCTCAATCTCCAACCTCCAGTCATCTAACAGTCTGTGTAATGTTATGATATCATAATAAAGCATAAATAATGGGTTCAAATGGAAGAGCATAAGTACATGTATATCTAAGTGTTCTATGGTCTACACGGACCTCCTCCAGATTGCTCCCTCAGGGTGAGTTTGGCCTGGGACAACTGGTCTGCGGCCTGTTGTGCTGAAAGCTGGGCCTTTGCCAAGACCTCTTCTGCATCATGGACCACCTGAATAACACACACACACACACACACACACACAAATATAATGTTCATTCCAAACTTTACTACACCTTTTGTTAAACACTGATAACTGGTCTCATAAAGTAGTCTGGAACTCAACACTTGAATAGAACACAGAATCTAAAGCAAATATTTGAATGTTCCCTATTTGCACACTGGAACTGCAACAAAAAGGTGGAAAGTGGGAAGCTGGAGCCCAGTGGCACCTGTTCTTGGTGTGAGCAATGTCACATGACTCAAGGTTACCTGCAGGGTGACTTTAGCCTGCTCCATCCCCTTCCTTTCACACTTGTCATGTTCCGTAATCCTTTTGTTCAACTCAGTATAGGCTTTCTTCAGCTAAATACACAGATGCAACACACGCACACACACACACACACACACACACACACTTGTGAATGTCTCTTCTATACCCGCATACACAAAACACAGAAGTGAGTGCTTAGCAAGAGATAATATATCACATATTTAAGCAGTCTTTTCTCTGCATGCAGCAGGTCTAAATCCAAGTCTAATCCTAGTGATGTTCTATCATTTGACATTTCTTTTGGCCATTCCACTCCAGTGGAAATTGCCAGCTAGCCAATTTTAAGAAACTGCACAATCTGTGCAAAGGACACATTTTATTGGGCAGGAGCAGCTCTACTCTGTACTCTGGCTCTCCCCTTTGACATCAGAGCCATGATTTCTTTCTGAAAACGTAACTAAAGGTCTGCTACAGTACATGTTGATTTTATTTTGCAAGGGGCACCTAATACCTACTGTTTTTAATATATATGTAAAACATTTCAAATAAAATGCATTTTACCATATTGTATGTTTGTCCATTGCACTGCATTGCATTACATTATACTACATTTTAAGCCAGTCTAGTGATAGCTCACATCTTCATTCTAAACACTGAAGTCTGTTTGAGTGGTATTTGAAACAGCTCACAGGAATGCCCCCTCCCTGCTCGTCTCCCCACCCCCGCCTGTGCGCTCCTTACCTCTTTCTGGCTGCGTTCGTGCTCCTTCTGCAACCGCTCCACTTCCCCTCTCAGGCTGAGGGAAAACACAGGCCTTTGTTGGTTTGTGCCAAAGTTCCTAGCAGTGGACAATCAACATGTGGGAAAGTCAACTAGCCTTACTCCTGCCTGCCCCTATGCTACTGTGGAGGATGTAAGAGCTCAACAGCCAGGAAGGAAGACAGAGGACAGAGAGAGAGAGAGAGAGAGAGAGACGGATAGAGAGTTAAACAGTTAAAGAGAGGGAAGCCACTCTGAGCCCTAACTCTTTTGCCTGATGTTTCCTCCTCTATCGTGACGATCTTGTGCTAAGCTGACGCAGGGGTGAGATCATCATTATATTTTTGCACTGTTTGAGTGCTTTGTTTGACTTGCCTGCCTACCGTATCCATGCTGTGATGTAAGATAGGGGAAACGTGGTGCAATCACCTTCGTCTGGCAGAGGGCCACCACTGGGGATTTCATGTGTCAAACTTTCATCAAAAGTTTCAATTTAGCATCTATACAACACCTACCGTGAAAGGTGTGGCTATTGCCCCTACATGATCTCCATAAGAGTCATACAGTCGTCTGCTGATTTTTGTTCCAGGGCCACACAAACAAACTGAATTTGCCAATCAAAGTCTTGGGTCAAAAAGGCACAGATACAAAAGTTTTCCATGCTGATAGTCTGCCTGAATATTTGTTTTGATTTTGCAATATGATCTCTGGAGTCATTTTATTAACACAGAAAACATTACAAGGCACATTTTCCCCAATGAAGTGTGGGGAAAGTCAGACACATTAGTTCATGGTAAAAACAACCCCTTGGCGAATTACAGCATCACAAGGCAAAAGGTCTTTTGAGTTCTTTTCCATGAGCAAATTTAGCCATGACTGCCATCGCACACTGAATCAAATCAGGTGCCTGCTAGAAGCAGGCCTACCCCAGACTACTAACAATATTATTCTGTAATGTTACAATGAGTATTACAAATGAACACTGAAACATACATCCACACTATTCTTTCTTCTTATTCAAGATAAACACATTTAGTTTTAACCCTCAATGTGTAACGATACAAGGCTGCAGGTTAGTGATACCCATCACTCATTATTCAGAAACATATGGTGTGACAAAGCTGAATTTTGTCAACTATATGTAGCAAAATATTCTCTGACAACGACATTTCAAACAATATAATATCATGATGACTATAAATCCTAAAGAACCATGTTATTATGAAAGGGTCTGATAATAATATACCATGGTGTGTGGTTCATAGTTCAGAAACTACTGTATAGTGAAGTAGCAAGTAGAGAAGAGGCTAGGAGCCGCTCACCGCTCAGTCTCTTCCTCCTTCAGTTTCCGCTCCTCTCCCACTCTCCTCTCACGCTCGGCCTCCATCTTCTTCAGCATGGAATCGGTCACGTTTACGTCCCAGCTCTGCAGAGTCTGTATTATTGCCTCTCCCGAAGCCACCTGCACACAACACACACACACACGCTTGTGCACAATTTTTAAGCACACAGTGCGCTTAGACAAACATACTTGAGGAGCATGAGTGGGAACACATAAAAATGTAAAGTGCAGTACAGTTGTGCATTGTGCAGTCGTAGTTGCACCTGTTCTGGAGTGCTGCCATCGTCAGCATGAGTGCGTGGATCTGCTCCAAACTGTAAGAGGGTCTGCACTGCACGCAAGTGACCCCCAAAAGCTGCTCTATAAATGGGAGTCCTTCCAAAGGCTCCCTATAGACAAACCCCAAAGGTCACTGTGTGTATAAAAGAGCATTGTGCAGTCATATATGTATAGATAGATAGATAGATATATAGATAGATAGATAGATAGATAGATAGATAGATACTTTATTGATCCCCAGGGGAAATTCAAGTATATGGAGTATACATTTGCTCCAAACCATTCCAAAACGAGCATAGACATTTCTGTATGCACAAAAAATCCTCCATTCTACTACATCATGTTAGTCATAGGGCTGAGGGTGTGGATGTTTCAGTGGTCTGAGTAAGAAACGCTTAATCACTAATCATCATTCATCATCCCTTGTCAAGGATGGTACTATTTCTCCTTTTTTCTCTCCACTATTCCTTACTCCCTCTCACACACATGCACACACACTCAGAGGAAGCGGCATAGTCTATCCCTCAGGCAAAGGTTGGACCTGTCTTACCTGCGTGTTCACATCAGCCCCTCTCTCCAGCAGCATGGTGATAACCTCAGGGTTCCCCCCGCCTGCCGCCTCAGAGAGCGGCGTGTTGCCGTTAGCATCGGTGCAGTTGATCATCCGCAGCTGGCTGAGGGCCCGTAGGCGTTTCCCAGCTTCATCAAATCCCACGCCTTGCTTCGTGTCCCGCTCTGTAACCTAGGCAACAAGCAGAAGTTTACTTGTCGCAACAGACATCCACCGGGCATTTTTTAGGGGTTTGCTACAAAGAGACTATTGTGCCCTTCTTCACTCAATTACTGCCTGCCACTTCTGGAAGAGGCAACATGACTTTTTAAAGGAACAATCCGTGATACTGAGTAGAGGTGGCTTATTTTGCACTCAACAGCCAGTCAAATTGAACCGCTGCCTTCCGTGTTTCTGGAGGAATGAATATATGGCCAGATTAGTGTAGGCAAGTGCCTTTGAGCAAGGCACTTAACCCCTCACTGCTCCCAGAGCGCCGCCGTTGTAGCAGGCAGCTCAGTGCGCCGGGATTAGTGTGTGCTTCACCTCACTGTGTGTGTTCACTGTGTGCTGTTTGTGTTTCACTAATTCACCGATTGGGTTAAATGCAGAGACCAAATTTCCCTCATTGGATTAAAAAAGTATATATACTTATACTTATTTACTGAATCAGGAGATGGTATGCAAACTGGAGTTGTTTGGAGCACACACATAGAATGGATAGAAAGAGGACTGCAAGGAGCAATTCGGTGAATTTAACAAAAAAGTGTACTGGGTTAGAGTCACAGCTGTTAACAACATGTAACTCTCTTCCCCCTTACTTTCTTTACTTTACCATTTACTGTATTTCCATATTCTAGTATCTTCCTTTCTTTCTTGTGGCCTGGAAAAATCTAAACTCATTCACAAAGTGAATAGAGTCTGGTGACTCATTATTGGGATTCGTTTCCAACCCTTGCATCGTGATGGGCACTAATACTAACTGCATTTTTTGACGTTTGCAGGTGGTGGTGCTACTGTTTATTACAATAAGTTTTGGTTTTGTCTTCCTCTCTCATCACTTATTGGCCTTTTCCTTGTCTGAGTTAAACGGTTATGAACTATGTTGTTCCAGACTAGATCTCCCTGAAAGAAGATCTGGGTGGGTGGGGCCAGGCTATCTTTCTTGTGGCTATCTGTCTGACCTCTCTGAGGACAGCCAGTATCTCCTCTTCCTCGCCATCGAAGGCTGCCTCTAGAAGCCGTTTGCGCAACCGCTGCTCCTCCTTCTTCTTTCTCCTTTCCTCCTCCTCCTTCATCCTCTCCCGCTCCGCCTCCTCCTGCTCCCGCCGCACCAGGGCAACAAAGGCCTACAGGAAACGCATCATCACTGACGCATTCCACGAACACCTTTCTCCTGAGACATGTACTGTATGCAGTGCAACAAGAGTGCAAAACACACATACTGAAATACACTCTCTGGAACGTAAAATAGCCTGAATACATGTGTGTGAGGCCTCAAGCATTTCCACATTTTAGGTAGTGACATATTGTTCAGCTTTTAAGCTTAACTACAGTAAATCCTTTAGGACTCCTGACCTCACAACCGGTTGCCCTTTAATTTGCATAAAAATCGCTTCACACACGCAAAAACATGCAGAAAGTCTATTTCACCTCGAGGCTTGAAAGGTCTCCTAGTACTGTGCGCCAAAGGCTTTTTTCACAGACTGGCCAGTATGTGTTTGGCATGCAATGAATGGCTCGAACCTCCTTCTCTAAGCGGTCCATGAGGTCCTCATATTCCTTCTTCTCTTTTCTTTTCTGCTCCCTCGTTCTTTTGGCCAGCAGTTGCCTCACGAAGCACTGGATGGTCAAGGCGGCCCGGTCCTCCAGGCTCGGCTCAGTGCCTGTGCAAAAACACACGATGCCCAGACACAGTGCATTTTGTACATACCAGAAACATACACGACCTCGTCAGTCAACAAAAACAAGTTCAGACAGCAACATTGTTTTACAAAGGTAAATCCCTTCTAATGGTAGAGGCAGACGCAGAGTGGTGTGACCAGGCAAACCTGTCAGTGCTTGACAAACTTCAGAATAGGGAAGTTTTTTTTAATGGTATGCGTCAGCCACTAAAAGTCACAACTATACAGCAGATACAGCAGGGGGACGGTGGTAGTGTGGTGTTTAAGGAGCTGGGTTAGCGTGCAGTAACCTGAAAGTTGTTGGTTCGATTCCCGGCTTCCACCGTTGTGCTCTTGAGCAAGGCACTTAACCCCAAGTTGCTCCAGGGACAAAGCATGTGATCCCTTGTAAAATGGCTGACATATGTAAGTCACTTTGGTCAAAAAGTGTCTGCTAAATGTAATCATGTAATGTAAAAGAAATGGGAATTGTTCTGACTAGCAAAGACTTTGAATCTTTATGAGTACAGTATCTTTCTTACGTGCACTTTTAACTTTATTTTCCAATAAGATCCAGAAATATTGAGCATAGAGCAGGAGAGTCACACATTTGACAAACAACTCATTGCTTTGGCATTTCGGAAGGTTAACATGCATGTGTTTCATGTTTTACTGTGTAGTGGAGGCCTTGACACTCCTTTTCTGTTCGGGGAACTGTCTGCTGTAACAATGCTCATGCCTATACTTGAGCTAAATGACATCATTTCCTGTGTTTCCTTTAGCTCCCTATTAACATCCTCCAACCATGTCTGTGATACAGAGAAAAGAGAAGGAGAGCTATCTTAAATTCCAAATGTAAGAACACGCCAGCAAATCTTTGTCAAACGGATAACCCTTAGTGATTCAGATATGATGTTTACATTCAGACATGGGTAGACTCAGTACAGTTGGGACATGTGTACAGTTGAAACTCCTTAAATATCTTGTGTGCGCAGCAAGCCCAAGTTGTGATTTTTCCTATGCACATGTGTATTAATGTCCTCTTTGATCATGGAAAATTTTAATGACACATATCTCCAATCCATTGTGTCATGTAAGGTCATTGCAAAATCTAGAGAAATGTGTGAGGTGGCCAGCGGGGTACAGTTGAGACACATTGTATTGATAGATAGATTGATAGATAGATACTTTATTAATCCTCAAGGGGAAATTCAAGATAGTGTTATTACTTGAACATTCCATTTGTACTGTTCGCCATATCTGTTCCTGTGTCACATATTTTGTTCATGTTTTATTACTTTTAACCAATGCTAATTTAAATTAAATGAATAAATTTGAATTAAAAACACTTTGCAATTGCTGTGTTTTTATTTATTCAATTTTGCAATGAAAGGTTAGTTAACTATACATAATTAAAAATGGGTGTCTCACTGTACCAGTCTCAACTGTACTCAATATGGGTACAGTTGAGACACAGTCGAGACAAAAATGCACCTTATGTTTATGAGCTAATTGTGGAAAATATAAACTACTTATGGGTATTATTGATATTTTAGTCTACAAGCTAAGGAAATTGCATGTGGATTGTCATGTGGAAAAACATTTATTTTCAGTAAGTAAGTTATGTTGTTCAGATACAGGCCTACAGCCCAACGTCTTGATATGCGCAGAACATGGGGAACCATTGTCTGAAAACAGCTCAAATTAAAATAGCTCAATGTGGTAGGCTACATTCCTCCACACACACCCCACATACCCATACGTTTTATACACTTCATAGCCTACAGCCCTAATTAGTGACATCAGAAAAAAGTGTAATAGCCTACTTGTTGTGTTATGACATTTAGATTATCTAGGCCTATAGGCCAACATTATATGCTTTTAAAACAGACTGACATAGAGAACATTTTCAGAAAAGAGAAGACAATAAATGCTGTATGGCCTTACCACCCCATCTGTAAGGTTACATATATGACAATGAGTGGGGAGAGGACAACAGTAGCCTAGGCTTATTCACTGGATTCACCAGTCTTACTGATCCTTAATTTCTTTGCTGGCTCTGTAGTAGACAGGTGATCTTTTTGAGATATGTGCTTCCTAGAGGCATTTGTTAGTAAAAGTTGGGAACAGGACTTTTTAACATAATTAAGGTGTGCTGAATCCAACTAGCCCTGTTCCCAAGCTGAATTTTGAGTTTATGACCATCTAATTAGCATAAACAAAATGGTTGCCAAAATGGCAATTTTGGGCAGTTTCTTTCAGTTCTTTTGGGCAGTTTCTTTTTTTCTTTGGGCAGATGTCATTATACCATGTAAATGAATTCATATTGTTCACAGAAATCTCCCTTGGCCAATAGATCAAGGATACAGGCTGTGAAAAAAGAAAAATATCTAGTATTATGCCTATGCTAACTAGATGTACCGCAGAGCGGTACAAAATATGACCGCCGCCCAGTCCAGCACATTTTTTCCACAAAAAGAAATCACGCTGAAAGGCCTATATGATTCTAACTGTCTCACTAAATTGCATTATCCACACTCAATTCTCACTGGTATCTGCTAGACAACAAGTACCAAAACATGATTAGTTCATAGATTTCACATGTAAATTTCATTTCTTCATCCTGTTCATAATTCTGAGAAATTCTTGATTGTTTGTGTTATGTTTATGTTATGTGTGTGGGTGTGTGTGTGTGTGTGAGTGTGTGTGTGTTTGTGTGTGTGTGTGTGTGTGTGTCTGCGTATGTGCCTGTGCATGCAAGCGTACATATGTCTACTGTGTGAGTATGTGTCATACGTATGATTACTGTGAATGTATGTGTGTGTGTGTATCTGTTTGTGAAATGGGTTAACATGACCCCTGGAGGCAAACATACGGAAAAAAATCGTCATCCTAGGCCCTACAGTTCTCAAGATATTCACAGAAAACTGTGTCTGCCCTACCCTCCTTTCGGGGGGTCCAGTCCAGCGGGGGGGCTACAGATCAAAAACGAAAAATGACGGTTCCATGCTATCCATGTGGGGGTACATGCCCACCAAGTTTTGTGTACCCCGGTCTTTCAGTGTCCCGGGAATCCTTGTTGGTGTACGTCACTAAATGTACACATAAATTATTTTATTGTAAGGCCCCCCATGAACGAAAGTACACAAAACTTGGCATGCATTCGGAGGGTGTCATAATGATCCTACAGTTTTAATTTCGTGCAGTTTTCACCTTGTCAGCCAGAGATATTGTGATGAAAACACCTAATTTTTTGCTTTTTAATTTTTAACTAGGTGGCGCTATACATGAAATAAGTGGTAATGGGATGGGTTGACATGCCCCCTTAAGACCAACATACATAAAAAAGGTGGACCTCCTAGGCCCTACGGTTCTCGAGATATTCACAGAAAACTGTCTCCGGCCACCTACAGGCCAGTTGGTGTATGGACCCTTTCAAGACAGTTCCATTATCAGCATCATAGTTGGCCCCACAAGACTTCCTTTTTAACATTCCATATGTTATCTTAATGCAGAGGAAGTAGATTGGGGCCCAAATAGAACGTTCAAGCATTGTTTTTGTTTACCTTGTTGAAAGGGTCCATAGTAACATAAATTAATTTATTGTGTGGCCCCCCATGAACGGAATTCCACAAAACTTGGCGTGCATACAGAGGGTGTCATAATGATCCTACACTTCCAATTTCGTGCAGTTTTGACTATGTTAGGTCACAGATACCTTCAATTACAACACCACATCTTTACTTTTTTTTTTTTTCATACATGAAATGAGTGGTTATGGAATGGGTTGACATGGCCCCTTGAGATCAACATACAAAAAAAATGGTCCTCCTAAACCCTACGGCTTTCGAGATATTCACAGAAAACTGTGTCTGCCCTACCCTCCTTTCGGGGGGTCCAGTCCAGCGGGGGGGCTACAGATCAAAACGAAAAACGATGGTTCCATGCTATCCATGTGGGGTTACATGCCCACCAAGTTTCGTGTACCCCGGTCTTTCAGTGTCCCGGGAATCATTGACGGAAATTTGGGCATGCGAAAAATAAAAACAAATAAAATAAAATCTGACTAAACCTATATGACCGTCGCTTCGCTGCATGGCAGTCATAATTACCTGAAAAAACATAATTGTTAAAATTGTAAAACTAAGCAGGCACATGGTATTTGACGAATGAGACTTTTTTGAGGGTCAAGAAAGATGTGTAGTGATGAAATGTAAAGTTTAAAATTGTGGCCTACTGGTTAGGGTTTCAGGCTTGAAACCAAAAGGTTGCCGGTTTGATCCCCGACCAGTAGGAAAAATATGGGTGGTGGAAAGGTTGAGCACTACTCTCCCATGCCCACATCCACGGCTGAAGTGCCCTTAAGCAAGGCAGCTAACCCCTCACTGCTCCCCGAGCATCACTGTAGCAAGGCAGCTCACTGCTCCGGGTTAATGTGTGCTTTAATGTGTGACACGTGTGTTTACTAATTCATGGATGGGACAAATTCCTTGTATACGCAAGTATACTTGGCCATAAAACCTGATTTACATTACATTTTACATAATTGAAGCGAATTAGGTTGGTAATGTATGTAGTCTCGGAGTAAGTTACATAGGCCTTTACCCATTTCGGTAACACTTTATGTTACCTGAATTACATGAATTATCATGAATTATCATGAATTACATGAATTATCATGAATTCATGCATGAATTAATTCATGATTTATGTATTACTTCATTCATTGATATCTAATTAATCATCAGGAATTTGCTGAGTTCATAGTTTGTCATTTGTGACCTCATACATGAACACATTACTAAAGTATTAGGTACGGTGGGCATATGATGTATTAAGCATGATCATGACTATTTATTTTTCTGCCAAAAATGTGGTCATCACTGGTCAAATTCTGATTTGAACATAACTTTGGAGTTCTCTAAACACATGTCATTATTCACTACTTTAGTTGAGGGGCCACAGACATGATGAATGCATGAGCAATTAACCTAAAATTCATGTAATCATGATGATCATGCTTAAGAAATCATAATGATATACCCATCACACCTAATGCTTTAGTTGATGTGTTGTTCATACATGAGGTCATCATGAATGAGAGTATAGGAATTCATGTCAATTTCTGATGATTCATAGGATATAAGGAATGAAGTAATACATAAATCATGAATTAATTATTGCATGAATTCATGATAATTCATGTACCTTTATACCATAAAGTATTACCCATATTTCTTCATAACCTTTGTGTTGGTAAAATGATTGAATGTCCTGTGAATTAATAGCTAGATGAATAACTTTAGAACTAATGCAAGTTCAAGTTCAAGTTACTTTATTTGTACCCAGAGGTAGATTTTGTTTGCAGTATAGAATGCTTGAAGAGAATTTGCCAGAACAGGAGCACAGAGGATGCCATCTTTACGGCAATTCACTCTGCCCTGTCCCTCCTTAACAATAGTAACACCTATGTGAGAATGCTGTTCATTGACTCAGTTCAGCATTCAACACTATTATCCACTCCAAACTGATCACCAAACTCAGCGAACTGGGCATCAATTCCTAACCTGACTCTCGCCAGATGAATTTCGTTCCGCCTAGCTCCACTCATCCATCTGGGACCAATCCATTGGAGTGTTGCTTCAGAAGGCTGGGCCTAATCAAAAAATGCTTGCATATGATTGAATAAGCCACTTGTCCGTCATCTATTGACGTGCTACTTCAACCATTCACATCGAAGCCAACCCGTGACGCTGATAACAGTCTCACAGTCGCTTCTACGCTATGTCACATCTATGAAACTCCCGCCCTGCGTCCTGATTGGCTCTACCATACAATCTCGTGCTGAAATCACTCTCAATGGAAGAGGTCCCAGATGGATGTGAGTGAAGCTAGGCGGAGCTAAGCGGAACGAAATTCATCTGGCGAGAGTCAGGTTAATCAATTCCTCTCTCGGAAACTAGATTCTGGACTTCCTAACCAACAGACTGCAGTCTGTTAGATTAGATAACCTCACCCTGAACACCGCCGTGTGCTGAGCCCTCCTTTACTCCCTCTTCACCTACAACTGCATACCTGTACATGGCTACAACACTACGGTGATTGCTCTCATCAGCAATAATGATGAGACAGCCTGCAGGGAGGAGGTCCAGCACCTAACATTGCGGAGCACTGACAACAACCTGGCTTTCAACACCAAGAGGACCAAATGCCTCAATGTGGACTTCAGGAAGTCAAAAGCTAGCACACAAAGCCCCATCCTCATCAACAGGACTGAGGTGGCGCATGTCACCAGTTCATGATTCTGGGTGTCCACATCTCTGTGAACCTCTCTTGGACCCTCAACACCTCTACCTTGATCAAAAAGGCTCACCAGCATCTCTCACCTCAGATCCTGGTGAACTTCTAAACCTCTACCGCTGCACCATTGAGAGCATCCTCACCAACTGTGTCACAGTATGGTATGGCAACTGATCTGCCTCTGACCGGAAAGAGAAACTGCTCAACACCCCTCCATCAACACCCCCCCCCCCCCCCCCTCCCCCGGTGCCTCCTTGCCTGTGCCTGTTGAGGTGTCCATGTCGATGGCAACCTTCACAGGGACAACAAGGAGGCAAACATTTTGGTCCTATCCCACCCATAGTATTCTATTTATTTTTATAAATGTACATACTGTACTTACACTTAAACATAGTGATATTCTACTGATCTTTATACTGTACACTGCACATACACTTATACATTTTTAGTACTCTGCACAATGACAATGAAGGTAAATCTAATCTAAGATAATCTAATCAAATGAAACATGTGACTGCTGGCCATCTTTCCCATTTGGAATCAAGGATATGATGCTAGCTTGTTAGTTAATGGTTGTTCGTGATTAGTTCAAAGGAACTCCAATGATTTTAAACTCCAAACATGTGTCCACCCACCACAAAGAAGATGTTTACCAATGAAGCCAGGCCAGACTCTTTGCCAAAGAGGACTGTAAACATAGTCAAGAGTATGGTTCACAAGGTGATAAGTATAGTATAAGTAGTCAAGAGTATGGTTCACAAGGTGATAAGTATAGTATAAGTATATCTTTTGATCCCGTGAGGGAAATTTGGTCTCTGCATTTATCCCAATCTGTGAATTAGTGAAACACACTCAGCACACAGTGAACACACAGTGAGGTGAAGCACACACTAATCCTGCCGCAGTGAGCTGCCTGCTACAACAGCGGCGCTCAGGGAGCAGTGAGGGGTTAGGTGCCTTGCTCAAGGGCACTTCAGCCGCTCCTACTGGTCGGTGTTCGAACCAGCAATCCTCCGGTTACAAGTCCGAAGTGCTAACCAGTAGGCCACAGCTGCCCTGACAAGGCTACAAGCATACAAAAAAAAAAAAAAGGCTAATTAGCATAATAATAGAGGGGTTTTTTTTTTGCATTTTTATATTTTTCATAGCCTTTACTTTTTATTTATTGCCCACGGGAGATTTCTGAGATGCACAGATGTGAACAATATTAATTTATTTACATGGTATAATGATGTCCGTCCAAAGAAAGTGCCCAAAAGCGCCATTTTGGCAGCCATTTTGTTAATGCTAATTAGATGATCAAAAACTACTTGGGAACAGGGCTAGTTGGATTCAGCACATGTTAATTATGATAAAAAGTCCTGTTCCCAACTTTTACTAAGAAATGCCTCTAGAGCCATAAACAAGGACTTTTTCTTGAAATAGCACTTGTCTATAGCCCTACTTTTTGATTGTGCTGATGGATTTGACTTGACTTGCTTGCCCTTAGGGTGGATGGAGGTTGATGTTTTTTTCTGTTGGGAGGCACCAAATCCTAGGCCTACACACACACACACACACACACACAGAGAGAGAGAGAGAGAGAGAGAAGCATAAGCTAAAACACAATAAACACTAGGCCTTGGCCTACAATAAACAATTAGGCTAACACAACAAAATGAATGTAGGCAATGGCCTATTAAAAAACTCATTGATGTTATCAGGTATTGCAAACATTTTCTAAGCACGTCTAATCTGCTTTTGATGTTTCCCTGCGGACCTATATAACCTTAAATGACCCTACCTGGTTTACCGGAGGACTTGCTTGATGCTTTCACTGCAGCTTTCCCAGCAGGTTGTTTTGCATTGCGGGAGTTCATTTTCTCTTGTTGGACTATTTCAAAACCAGTAGCATCTATCCTAACGTGCCAAGACTCGCCGCCAACACTCCGCAACACACAAACTAACTTTTGAAGTAACAATTTCGCCTACTTGTTTTTGTTTTTGTATTTCTTCATCTCACTTCCTCAACGCGTGCTGGTCACCATGGTAACGTCTAGAGAGGGTGAAATTCCAATTCTTCCTATGAAAACCTTAAGTCAATCCCATTCAATAATTGAACAACAAAATTCTTATTTTGCCCAGGTTTTTGGAGCTGTTATTATTATCATTATTATTATTAGGCTATTATTATGAGTAGCATATTTCTTACTATTGTTTCTAGTAGGCTATAGGCCTTGTATCAAGTGTCACAACTGCAGTTCTGGAGGAATTGTTTGCAGTTTTATGCAGGAAATGCAATATTTTGGACATGAAAAATGGCATTGCATAGTAGCCTACATACTGTGCTTTACTGCAGATATGCAATATTTTGGCCAAATATTATTGTAGTCTACTGCAATGGAGCCTACTTCGAAAAAAAAAAAAAAACAGTATAGGCTAAATGCAGTTTGTAAGAGTAGTGTGCGCCTGCTAAATTACAATTTGCTCTGTCCTACGCCGAGACGCCTCCAAAAAATTGGAAAATGCATAAATGACGATGTCGACTAGGCTACAGTTCACATAGATATGCCTACCAGATGGTGGCAAACAGGATGCCTAGAGACCTACTCGCTTATTCTGATTTTGTAGTTTAGTAGGGCTTTGTAGGCTAGTCTGTGTATTAAATGCACCATGGCCTATCTATGCACCATGTGATTTCAACAAAGGGCATAGGCTACATTGTTTATTTGAGGTGAGTGCTTCTCTGTCAGATCCATGGAGGTAGGTCAGATCAATGAACAGACAAGAACTGGTTGTTTCCGTGATTGGATACAGTATTATTGGTTTGCAGGACGGGGCGGGGCAACGTAGAAGACAGCGCTGTAGCTTTTTTCATGTTAGGCTACTCCTCATTCACGGCCGGCGAAGTAACTTTAGCATACTTGACTAGAAACTGGTTTTGCTTGGCATTGACAAAACTTCGTTCGTGTATAATCCCAGCCTGGTATAGGGTAGGCCTACCATGTTGTCAGCACACAGAAACTAAGCATAGCCTAGCCTACAGTAGGCTACCTAGTGAGGTACGAGAGAAATACAGACATCTCAACTGCTGGTAAGTCTCTCAATGGCTCTAACTTTTTCCTTAACTTCTGATGATTTGTTAAATGACTTCAGTGCTTAGAATCTTTGTGAGCAGTGTTGTTGCCACAAGAAACGAAGAACGCATTATTTCAAACAATGTTGAAAAATAGGCCTAGGCTACTTATCTGAATTTTCATACTTTTGCAAGTGTTGACGTCGCCACACCCTGTAGGCTAACATGGATTTGAGAATGGAAATGCTTGGCAAATTCCATCCGACAGAACCGTTTTGCCCCGAGTCATGCAGCTATTTCTGCGAATGATAAAGGGCGTAGGGAACCTGTCGCATGTCCTATGGGAAGAGCGAAGTAGTTTACGAAAGCAACAGACATTGATTTTTTCCTGCGTAGTTCAGCCACATTTAAGTTTAAAACTAGCCATTAATGTTTTTGTGTTCGAGATAATGCTTGCTCTTTCAGTTTAAATTAAACATTAGTTTAATGTAGGCCTACCAACAACTGTCATCTCAGTATAGTCCAGTCATTTTAGGCCTGTTGCACAAAAACCTTATTCTCTTGTTCTACCTTTGCCCAGGTGGGATCATGGCTCGCAGGTCCCAGTGCTCATCTGCTGGGGATAACCCCCTGGACCCAAACTATCTGCTCCCTCATTATCGTGAGGAATACCGTCTGGCTATTGATTCCCTTGTGGAACATGACCTGGAAGGCTACTATGAGTTCTTAAAGTCAGCGAATGTTGTGGATTTTCTCTCCGGGCCCGAAATTGAGCACATTCAAAGTACTGTACAGTGCCCTCGTCACGTGGATAAACCTGGTGCTGTGTGTCAGGGTAACGAGGAGGCAGAAGGGTCCTCTGATACGTACTGGCCTACACATTCGGATTTGGATGCTCCCAGCCTGGACCTGGGCTGGCCCGAGCAGCTCCACTTTGTGGGGCCAACAGAGATCATCACATTTGTGAACCCACCAGACCCCGCCATGCCCAGCATCAAGACCCAGGCTCGCAGGCTCATCAAAGACGCCCAGCTTGTGGGTTCCTCCTTTTTATATTTACACCCTCTCATCAGTTTGTCTCTTGTTGGTCCTCATATTTCGTAAAGATTACCCATATCATCTTTCAAGAGTAATAGAGTTGTTATTATTGCTTGTTAGTGAGGTAGATGTTAGAAACTCAGAATCAACCATTTTAGGCTCTCAGTTTCAATAGTCTCCCTTTGATCTTAGTAGGCCTACTAACCCAGAAACCTGCTGTAATCTGGTCTGTGTTTACACATGAATTCAGCATTGCTTTTGTTTTGGAACATTACAGATTGTACAGCCTTACAGATGTATAGTCAAAGATCCTTGATTACTAGCTCCGCTTGAACCCTCTCTGGTATAGTGCTTATCAAAGATTCTAGAACAGAGCTCCGCTCTAGAATCTTTGGTGGTTATTTAGTGTTCCAGTTGTTTCACTGGTTCATAAGCACACTATGACATACAGTAGTAGTCTGTGTCATGAGTTCAATTTTCAGTGAACATAATTATACTGATCTTTTTTTTTTAATGTAGCCTATAATTGCTGACAACATTAGAGTTAATTTCTCATGTGTGTGTGGTTTTATCCAGTAGGCTTTAACTGACAGTAGGCTTTTGCCATTGATCTTTTTACAATGAATAATTTAATAATTGACTGATTTATCATCTTTTACGTTTATTAGATTTGAAGGTAGCTTACAGCTAAGAGAGAATTACTATTTGGCATGCAATTACATGGTTCTTTGATTCTTAACTCCCTCTAATTCTAATTCTAATTCTGCATGTGGTAATGCAAAATCATTGTGAACTTATTTATTCAATATCATGATCTCTAATTCTGAATGATGGCTGTCTGTGTGTATGTGTGTGTGTGTGTGTGTGTGTGTGTATGGGGGGGGGGGTCTTTTTTGCAGGTTATTGCCGTGGCTATGGACATTTTCACAGATGTTGATATCTTTGCGGATCTCTTGGAGGCAACTAAGCGCAATGTGGCTGTTTACATTTTGCTTGATCAGCAAAATGCCCATTACTTTACAACCATGGTGGCCAACTGCAGGGTTAATCTGGATCAAATCAAAGTGAGTGATGAGACTAGACTAGACTAGACTAGACTACACTAGTGTTTCAACCGATTCAGGGGGTAAATCCTGTAGGAAGAACACCCAAACCATCCTCCTTCTCCTCAATTCCCTTAACATTGTTTTCTGGTTGTTTTTCACTGTCAATAACAAATGCAATGGCGAAATCTAAATGTCTACCTTCTAGCAACAGCGTTGTTGTTACGTTTGTTGTTAATTAAACATCATTTACAAAGACATCGTACCATACTGAAAGCTAATATTTTACTCACTAGCAACCTTCATCTGTCCTCTGTCTAACACAGTTGTATTTTCAGCTCGGCTGGCATTCAGGCTATGTTTAGGGTGCATTGCTGCCACCTACAGTGCAAAAAACAGTGCTGAAAAATGGCAGGAAGGAGTATTTCTCGTCAGACTTCTGTTTCTAAAAGATCACATGACTGTATTGGACGAGTATTAGTGGATGAGTAATGGCACTGACAAAGCTGTGACTTATATTGTTAGCATTTGGTTCTCCACAATGATAAATATGTATATATATATTTATTTTTTTGCAGTGTATGCGTGTTAGAACTGTGGCTGGACAGAACTACTACTGCCGTACAGGGAAATCTTTCAAAGGACAGATGATGAACCGTTTCTTGTTAATTGACAGCAGGGCTGTTTTAGGTGGTAACTATAGGTAAGTGCTCTCTGTCACATTTTAAATGTGATTTGTTTTCTATTTGTTTAAAATAAATAAATAGGCAAGCTGCCAGGACAGGTCACTGTGGGAAAGTATGTCAGACATTATCTGATGGGATTATCTTTTGTCTGAGGATTTTGCTGCAAGCAATGTGACATTTAAACTGGTTTGGTAACACCAGTGCACAGAGTTTGTAAATGACTGGATATTTGCCATGGAAAGTTGTATTCTCTAATAAGTTAATTTTGTATTTGCATTTTCATCCTCTAAGAACAAATACTATTTTTTTTTCTCATTTGTCATTGGAATTAGGTTAGGATGAAGTAATTTTTTTCAATTGCTTAAGCTAAGCACAATTTTGAAAACAGGGCCCGTTGTTTCAAAACACTACGTACAATCAGCACCACCATAGTACAACACCACATCCAAGTAGCAGTCCCTCAGATATTTTCCAAAAATATATATATACATATATATATATTTTAGGATATAGTGCAGTGGCGTAGCGTAGCTATGCTGGGCCCCGGTGCAAGCATTTTCATGTGCCCCCCCCCCCCCCCCCCCCCCTCCAACACCAACCCCACCCCCCGCGACACAAACACACGCACACAAAATTGCACGTGTGTGGTGGAGATTCACCAAAATGATCAGAAAGAGCCATGGACAGTGGCTACCTGACTAATCAATCGCTACCACCTGTTAAACAGAATTCTCCCAACTTCCGAAACCGAAACGCGGATAACATATAGCCATAGAACAATTAAATAGCCATCAAGGAAACCCAGCAACTCATACGCGGTGGCGCCTATACACAATAACCACACAATTGCTTAATTTAGCCTAACAGTGTGGCGCAGCGGTCAGATAGCCTTCCACAAAAAGGTCACAGAAAGTGCACCTCACATATGCCTACTCCATAAAAAAGCAGCCCGTAACTCACCCATTAGAAGTTCACTCTACGGGCCTTCTGTTCAGCAAAGTCATTGATGATATAGGCCTATCGTTGAACCCCAACTGCCTGGCTCTGCTGTTCTCTATGGAGAGTATAGCCAATCCACTCAATTGTTCTTGTCCCATGCTAGCCTACTCCTTAGGGAGGACTTAACGTCAGCATTGCTAGCATCAACGCCAGCAGCAACATTTGAGGTGTTTTAAAAAAAAAACTATTCAGTTTCATTCATTTGGATTTAGTCTCCTCCTGTTATCGTTTTTCTTTTCTCTTCTGTGTGCCACTTTTATGCTTACTAATTGCTGATTGCATTGGTGATTATTATAACTAAGCTACAACACATCCAGAAGTAGCCTTACAACATAATGTAATCAGAAATGACAAGAAGTAAGATCATTGGGATAAACACATTTTCCCCATGCCCAGCAGGCTTAGTGCTTAGGGCTGATTGTTGACTTAGATAGATAGATAGATAGATAGATAGATACTTTATTGATCCCCAGGGTAAATTCAAGGTCTCAGCAGCATACAGACAACACAAACACATTCCAGTTATTGACTTGACAGTTATGCAAAGGTACACATTCCAGTTACTGAAAGATGCCCCAGAATGCAGGTTTTCTGAAAGTAGTTGTACTATTATAATGATATTTTTGATTAATGGAACATTTCATTGATACATTTTCCTTGTTCTTTGTTTCAGCTTTATGTGGTCATTTGAGAAACTCCACCGTTGTTTAGCCCATCTATTCCTGGGCCAGCTTGTGGTCACATTTGATGAAGAATTCCGCATTTTATATGCACAGTCTGAGCCACTTGTAGTTGAGAGTGCTGTTGTCCCCATACAGAAATATAGTTCTATGCCAGAGCTGCAAAAAACACACAAGGTGTATCCCAGGAAACAGGGCATGTACAATGCAGAAATGGCTGGACACCCGTATGAAGGCTGCATGGATATGGATCCTAAAATGTTTCCTCTAAGGAGGGGGGAATCTGCCCAAATGTTGTTACAACCTCAGGCTAACATGCACCCCTCTCAGCAATACCGGATGGACAGGCCTGGTGCTTTTGACAGTAACATGTTTAGAAGGTCGAGCTATGGGGAAGGGACCCCTGGTGGCTACTATCAGCAGTACCTGATGCACAAGAACAAACAGAACATGGATGCTATGGAGACGCAGAGCACCCATTCACACAGGGACCAGTATCACTACGAGAGGACCGGCCGAGAGCCCGTTTATGACCCCTCTGACAAATTTAGGCCCCAGGGATATCAACACTCAGACCAGTATTCAGAGCCAGGAGGCCAACCCTCAATGGATCAAGTGGACAGCTATGACCACGTGCTTAAGTTTTTACAGTCTAATCCCACGGGGGAGGCGGAGCAAGGATTTGAGAACTTTGTGGTGCCAGAGGGTCCTTACAGTATGTCAGGCCAAAGGAGACAGTGTTTGGGTCAGCCATATGCCTGTCAGACCTCTCCTACACAACTTAGCCCTCATGAACAGAAAGGATTCGTCATAGAGCCTGCTCCTGAACGCAAGCCCCGAGATGCCGCTGCGAAGAAGGGCATGCGAGACTGGAGAATCCATTCATATCTTAGTGCTTATGATGACACCGCTTCAGAGGACACACTGCCACCTCAATGGTCAGACATAGGAGACAATTCCCCTTTCTCTTCACAAGAACGGCTGTGTGATCTGGACCCATTAGCCCCTAGAGTAGGCAATAGAGAATTGCCTAAGATGCCGTCAGCTGTCCTTTCTTCACGCTGCAAGAAATCTTTTCAGCAGGAAAGTATGAAAAATCGTTTGGAATCATCATGCACCACAGAGAGTGAAAAGGTTGATGATGGGGAAGACAAGCTACTAGCGGAAATGGATGGAACAAAGGATGAACCATTCCGTAGGAGACCAAACCCAACTCTTCAAAGGACATCGAGACTGAGAAACTCTTTGCTCTTCAGTTCAAACGTGGATCAGCATAGGTCTCTTTTGGAAAAGGCAAAATCAACAGAGCAAAAAGAGGAAAGTGCTAAGGTTGTAGAGAAAGGTTTAGAGAAGAACCCTTTGAAAAAACAATCCACTATAGCTATGGGAGAGGAACCAAAGCCAGTTGAGCTCCCCTCTAGTGATCTGCAGCGAACATCATCATTCATTATGGATATGAATGACCCTGACACTAGGCTGCAGTTTTTCAAACAGTTAGCTGCCCAACGCAAAGCAAAGCAGAAACCATCTGACCAAGAGTCAGATAAAATATTGAGTATTGCCTCTGAGGGAGGCCCCAGTGTTGCAGAGCAGAAGCAAAATGTAGAGGTTTCACACATGACAGATAAGCCTGCAAAAATGGAATCTCAATCCTCCAAAGAAACCAAAGACAAGGTTCCCATTATAACAGTACATGTGTCAGATTCAGATACAAAGTTAGTAGAAAGTTTGAGTCCCACCGAAGATGTCCCACCAGGCCAGACTCATGGCACACTGCCACAAATGGCCACAGATGCTGAGAAGATTGAACAGAAGAGGTTACAAGAGCCCGCTGCAGCTAAGTGTGTGCCATCTCATCAGCCTAGCTCGTCCAGTTCAGCACAGCAGTCAGAATCTCCAAATGCCATGAAAATACCTCCTGATTCAAACCTCAAGGTAATATGTTTTGCATTACATTACTATCAAACACCTTTTCAAAATTATTGTAATCCTTTGCATTGAATCACTATCAAACACCTTCACATGTACCACTGTGCATCTTTCAATAATGAAACAAACATGTTGATACAGTTTCCATTATTTCTAGTTCATAAATAATTCTTGCTTATCCTGTTCCCTATCATAAATCCTCTCTTCTTTTACAGAAAAAGTCACTTGATTCATCAAATGAATCTGGCAAAAGAGAGCTCTCTGTCATGCCTTTAGCCATTATAAGTGGCAAACCTGTTCTGCCTGTCATTTCTGGAGAGTCAGCGTCAGGGAAAACAACATCAGTTGAAACCACAGATTCCCTGAGAACGACCGCATCTGAAAAAGCTGCAGAGGTTGCAAGTGTGGGAAAAATAGAATCTGGTGAAACAAAGGAAGGGCTTGTCCAGAAGCGACCGAAACCCAGTCTTCAAAGGGCTTCCAAGTTAAGGAACTCACTTCTCTTCAACTCACCCTTAGAGCAGCACCGGTCTCAGTGGGAGAATGATCCTAGCGGGCAAATTAAAACAGATGACAGATTATCAGACCTATCCCAGGATTCACAAGGAAAGAGTGACAGAACATCTGAAACCTTGTTTAAAAGACAGGCCTCGTTTACAATGGGAGACAAACCTAACCCAGTTGAATTTCAGTCTAAAGTATTGCAGAGAACCACAGCCATGTTGGACTTGTCTAACCCAGATAGCAGATTGCAATTCTTCAGAGAATTGGCTGCTAAACGCAAAGGTGGTCGGATGGCTGCAATGTCTGCTGAGAGCGCCACAGGACATAATTCTCAAAAGTCTGACGAGACTGAGGACACCTCTGCAACTAAAGGAAACGTCTCAGTACCAGAACAGACCACCACAGACCCACTCTCAAAGCCATTACTTGCTGAAACTGTGGCACCACAAGTGCTAGATGACGATACTAAAACACTTAAACCTCAAAGTGCTCCAGACAGCCATGAAATAAAGAATTTGACAGACAACTCTGGGCAATGTAACCCCTCCGGATCTGAGTTTGCCCAAACTGCCACAGACAGTGAGAAAATGGAACGGATGAAGTTGCATGTTAAAGCAGCTGCAAAACTCCCATGCACCCCCTCAACTAGTTCTGCTGATTCAAGTTCAGCCTTAGAAGATATTCCCAAAGACGTAACAATGTATTGTGAAGACCAGGCATCAAAAAAGCAAATCTCAGACTCAGATGTATCTACTAAGCAGGTTCCAGTTGACTCTAGTTCAGTTAGTTTTCCAATAAATGCTGGTAAGACTACACACAGCTCTACCTCACACCCAGTCAAATCCATTTCAAAAGTTGAGGACACTCAAGAAGAGATTTGTTTAAACCCAAATAACAAAACAGTAGACTCAGACACTTCCTCTGTCTGCTCAATAGAAATGGGTTCAGGGACAGAATGCTTTGCAACAGCTCCTAGCTCACCTTGTACTCCGACCCCAACTGAAATATTCCCAGTGAATCAAAAGGAGTCTAAATTAACTGTTGTATCTCCTACTGCAGAAAACATTTTGCCTCCATCTCCATCTTCTTCCATCAAAACTAGCTCACCTCAAAGAGTCTCTTATACAGACACCAGATCGGAATTAGAGAAATGCAGTTTGGCAAGTCATGAATTAAAAACAAAACAAAAAACAAAATTGTCAACATCTCCAGCCAAATCTAGGTCAGTAACTGAACATGATTCAACAGAGCACCACTTATCTCCAGTCTCCTCCCCTACACAGTCTCCAAAAGGGGACTCACATCTCCACACACCTGTGAAAGAAAGTTATGCTCCAGACAAAACTGAGGATAGGCCACCCTCCCAGACACCATTAACAACTCCAGACATTAGCACTGTTGATCCTCTTACAAAAACTGACTGCAGTCTGGCTTCAGTTTCTTCTCCAACCAAACCCTGTTCAACAGCTGTGGTTTCCCCAGCAGAGTCCAAATCGCCACAAGCTGGGGATAGCATACCTGGGATAACTCAAGCAAGCCCAACTTTGAGCACTTGTGGATCATCAAAAACAAAACAAAAACAAAACAAATCAAAACTAAAAAAACAAAATAGCCAGTCCCAGATTTCGCCCCCACTAAAATCTACTCCACCAAAAATGGTTCCTGCATCAGAGCCAAAATCACACTCTGATATCAAAATAACGGAGAAAAGTTCTGCTTTAGTGTCTGTTAAAACTGAGGAAGGCCTTTCAGTCATTGATGCATCAGCAAGTCCAGCCACTAGTACTGTCGATAGTTGCACTACAACTGACTCTAGTTTATGTCCAGTTTCCACCACAACACACACTAATCCAATGACAAATGTTGTTCCAACACAAAACAGATCATCCCCTGAGACCAAAATATCAGAGACAAGCCCAGCTCTGTCAGAAGGAACTTCATCTTCACATGATTCGCCAACAAAAACAATTCCTGTAGTAGGAAGTCCTATTCCAAGTATAACCCACACTGAGGATTGCTCATCACCCAAGGTAATCTCTATCAGCTCAAAAGAAGCAGTACTCCTAACAGAGTCCAGTTCTCAGTTGCCTTCTGTGGACAGCCCATCCCTAAAGTCAGTACCAATGAGTCCAACAGTTAGCACAGTGGATAGTCCCACAAAATCTCATTCAAATTCACATCTTGTGTCTTCCCCTTTAAACAGTCCAATGGCTGAAGTTCCCTCAACAAACTTAACTTCACCCAGTGATGTCAAAACATTGGAGTCAAGTCCACTTTCAGATCCTGGCCAAACTGACAGTAACTTTTCGCTGATGGCAACCACAGACCCCCTTGCCAAACCTACAGCAACAGTATCTGATTTAACAGCAAGTCCAGGCCTAGAAACACCCAAATCTACTGATCCTCCTCATGCAGAGGAGAACACCTCATATCCAGTCGTGAGCATCTTAGGAGATAGTTCTAATTCAGAACTTACTATAGTAGAACCAGCATTGCCTACAGAAGAATCTTCCAACACAACCTCGAGCACTTATGATGCTGTTACTGAGAGGCTGCTTAAAATAGAAGAAAAAGTGGTGGTTGGCGATCATCCCTCAGCAGATGCGGTCAATCTGTCTGAGGTGTCCCCTACTGATGAGCTTGGCACCACCATATCTCAAGACACCAAAGATGCTGTCGCCTCACTAAGTGCAGAGGACTCAAAAGAACAAAAGTCTCCCTCTGCAGAACCAACCAAAGGTCATCCCAGTCGTTACCAGTCATCGACTGCCAATGTACTGTCTTGCAGTAACCTCAGAGATGACACAAAAGTTCTTCTGGAGCAGATATCCGCCAATAGCCAAAGCCGAGCAGCCAAGCAGAACCTTCCAGCCACAGATGACGCTAAAGAAGATGAAGTGAAGGCACCTAAAGATAAAAGCAACCAAAATGTAACCAGCAAATTGCAATCCTGGAACACTCACCTGAGCGAAAAGGAACGTGATAGGTTAATAACTGCTATGGAGAGCAAGAGAAAGGAAAGAAGAGTCTATAGTCGCTTTGAGGTGAGTAGTGTAAAATAATAACATCATCTTTTGTTACTAGTGAAATTACAATGTAATATCTCTAAAGCAATATACAACACTTATACAGTATATTGCAGTTTGATCATTATCTAAGCCCAATGTGTTAAGTTAACCAGTGGCATCTACCAAGTTGATGTTTTCATAAACATAAATCAACTTTTTTTTTTCATAAACAAAAATCAATATTTTCAAAAAGTGTCAAAGATATAAGTGTTTGTAAATTGATAATTGTTTGCTCTGACACAGGCACTCTAGTTTTGAAGGAACATGAGGAAGAAGGGATGCATAGGACAATTCAGTCCTTGGACCCAGGTGCCATGGAGCCTGTTAGCTTGGACAGTGGATCAGTATGGTAAAGCTCCTGTAGTGTCATGAGGATTGAACATATGTGGAAGGATGTATGTCATATACAGAGGACTTAGTGTCGTCTCGGTATGGGAATCATTTGGTTGCATCTCTCAAAGACCTTAGAACTATGTCAGAATTTGGCTGAATTGAGAACTGGTGTCTGGAGACCTGTTTTGTGTTGTAGAACTGAAACTGCAGTGTTAGATTTTTTAACGAATTCTGTAAAGGATGTTTGTACTGTTTTGCCTGACTCTGACAGGCAAATTAATAATAAAGGAAAGGTCCTGAGCACAGTAGCATCTGATGAATACCAGAAATACAAAAGCAATAACATGTAATTAGGGATTCAGGATATTGCTTTCTAAACCCTAATACCCCCAATTATCCTCTATCTTTGTTTGTAAAGAAAGGCAATGAATGTATCCCCTTTGGCTGGTCCTAATGTTGATCTATGAGGGAATTATGTCACTGATGCAAAAATCAGTACCTGTCTCCATTGTCAGCTGGTCTTAGTCTTAATGTGAGACTAAAGTTGTAAATTGAAGTGAATTTAAAGATCCTATAAGCAATTCTGGATGATCTCATTTTTGTTGATATTTGTTGATTTCTTTACAGTGTACCCACAGAATGAACAGTAGATCGTGAGGAGATACAAAAGTGTTATATTGGAATCGCTTACAGTGTCTTTAATGAACAAAACACACATGTGTATAGCAGAATTAAATAGAATTAAAGTTGTAAAGTATAACGCTTCTCAAAAACCTATATAAACCTTTAAAGGAGACCCCTAGTACTATTTATACTGTTATTTTATTTAGGTGTTTTTTTTTGTGTGACTAACAGGGGGGCTACACCGTGAGTATGAAGCGTTACGTGAAGCGCATACTTTCAGAGTTTTTACGCGGCGTGAACAAAATGTTGCAGTTACGCACTCGGTGTAGGCTCCTAGAAATAATCGCAGTTACGTGCACAGATCATGTCATGGGAGCTACTCTGTACATAAGCGTTACCACTGTCACTTTACTTTGTTATTACTGTCACTTTACTCTATATTTTTTCTATTTCTGTATCAATTCCAAGAAGAATTAAACACTTTACACCACATCCTTTGGTGTTGATGACTATTTACTATATTGATTTAAATAAATATTTATGTCATTCCATGTGTATATGTTAAGAGGTTGGGAAGGATACCATATTCCATAAAAAAAAGCTAATGTGTCACATTCTGTGTAATTTTATGACAATGTTATTTTATGGCTGTTAGTCTGCACTCCGTTACATGTCCCTGCATTTTTGCATGTGAAGAAAATGTTAAGACGATGGTACAGCAATCTGTAAAAGGAGAGGGGGGAAAGAGGAGGAGGTCTTGTGCTTTAGGCATGCTACACACTGCTTGTGCTTTAGGCATGCTACACACTGCTTGTTTAACTGTCAAAGTCCTCTAAGCGAATTAGTAGTACATTTCAGTTAGGTCAGTAATGCTATGACTATTTTCCAGTGGGGGTTCATAGATTTGTTCTCAGTTTTATTTAGTAGCTTAGTATTTCAATTTTTGCCAGTTGCACAGAGTATTTGTCCTCATTACTAGTTTTAACATTTTTTCTGGACGTCATTCAAAAGCTGACTGGTTGCGAAAGACAAAACAGCAGCTTACATCACAAACTTCACAAAGAGGCCTTTGTATGAGGCACCATGCGAGCTCTCTGACCAGTCTCATAATTACTGTTCACTACATCATGCTAATCTTCAAATAAAAGGATTTCCTATGGTATGTTCCCTCTAAAAAGGCTCAGTTGTGTCCAGAGCTACATTTAGTTTGAGAAACAGACAGGGTTAGCCTGCTGCTAGGACCACAAGTCAGATAAGAGGTTATATAGAACCAGGAGGGGAGAAGCAGTTGGACAATCAAACATGGGTGGTAGAGTGCAGAAGATCTACCACCTTGCTGCTTTCAGCTGGTATGCATTTGTCATACAGTCACTTTATGCCAAGGGAGATGAAGACCTTCCACCTGGGATATTTGTCTATGGTGGGCCCTGGAAATACCTGACATTTTTAAACCTGGTAGGAGAACTTCTGTGGCACTCTTAAGCCTGGTATGAGAACATCAGAAAAGAAAAGTTATGAAAGGATTTCTGAATCATGGTAACTGATACCAGAAGCAATTAACCTTTTAGAGGGATACATATTTGGAGAATACTTTGTGTGTGTTTGTGCATTCGTGTTTTTTTGTTTGTTTTTCTGGTGGCTAAACATATTATTTAGGTGTGACAGGCATATTTATCCACATAATCATCATGTTACGTAAGACTTAGATGTGGGTGACACCACCCAGTACAATGAAAGTCATACTGAGTGAGAGGCACTGCTTGCATGTCAGATTCTCCAGATGGTGTTTTTTGGCCTGGCTGCACTGAATGACCTCCAGTCCTCGGGCAAAGGCTTGCGTATGGCCAGGGACCTGCTCTTCTCAGTCTATACATTCCCAGTGGGCATGGTGAGTACCAGCTTTGAATTGTGCCTCAAACCACAATACTAAACAGCTTTTTGAGAGTGGGCTCTATTAGTTTTGCTTCATCAGGCACTTAATACAGTTCTTTTTGGGATGTATATGATCTCAGGATCAGGGCCCTGTACAATAGTAATGATATGTGGGATGATCATCCTTATCACAGTCTGTCGTAGAGAGATGTCTGTATACGGCTCTGCAATTTGAGTGTTATCTCGCCCCCTACTGATGATATTTGAGAATTATTCGGCGCAAAGCTGGATGAAGTCTGTGTGCCAGTTCACCGGTTCAGTTCAGTGAGTGCCATTCATCAGATTGTATTATATTTCTGTGTTTATTCTAAATATTGTATATGCTCCCTGTTTGTTTAGTTTGTGGTGGTGTTGTTTTGGTCAATATTTGCCTACGACAGGCAGCTTGTTTATCCTGCATCTCTGGACAATTTCTTTCCTCCCTGGATAAACCATGCAATGGTCTGTACTCATGTTTAAGTCTTCCTATAACATTTCACTTGTATTCATCTTATCTCATTAATTTCATTTTGAACCTACCTGTGCAATGGTAGCATGCATTAAAATGAATACCATTTAATATGAATTAGCTTTTTACCCCATGTTATTTTGTCCTCCTTGAAACCATGAAAACATTATTAGGCACTGATCTATCTCAAAATCTGTTTGTTTATAATTGTACAGTACAATACAGTACGGTATCCAACCTACTTGTTTTTGGTAACATGTTTAACCTGTTATTTTACAGCATACCTTTGTGTTCCCGATCCTCTTTGGAGAGATTTTGCTTCAGCCTCATGCCTATCCAAAGACCAAAACAGGCATGACGGCATTAGGTGTTGTAGGGCTTGCCTACTTAAGTTGGTAGGTGGTGTCAAATAGTTACATAACAAAATAAAAGCACAGTTCAACGCAGTAGAACTCAGAACTGCTGCCATGTTTTAAATTAAAATGGTATTTTGCACTAATGCTTAAAAAAAGAATGTAAATATTCAGCAAGAAATCAAAATGAGTAAGTAAGATATAGGAAGGTTACATGTCTAGCGTCTGATGCACCCATCTAAAGTATAGACCCTTTCAACAAGGTAAACAAAAACAATGCTTGAACGTTCTATTTGGGCCCCAATCTACTTCCTCTGCATTAAGATAACATATGGAATGTTAAAAAGGAAGTCTTGTGGGGCCAACTATGATGCTGATAATGGAACACTCTTGAAAGGGTCCATAACAACTAGATCAGTTTTCAGTATGAAACCGTAGGAAAACAGTCACAGGCCTACTCTTTTTTTTTCTTGAACTGTTGTGTACTTGTCACTGCCTAACTGCCTGTGCCTTTCTCTAGGGTGATTTGGGTGTACCTGAGTGTGGGTATCTGGGTGTACCCCCTTCTCTCTTTGCTCAGTCCTGCTGGACTGATAGGCTTCTTCTTTTTCAACATGACTGTGGTGACTCTGCTTTATTTGCTAGGACAAACACTAAACAGCAGCATCTGGGGTAGGTGAATGGTGATCATGTTACAGATCTAGGCAAATCTGGGCATGTCCACAATGATGTTCTTTATTGAAGTAACATGTTGGGATCTGGTTCTCTCCCCTCTTTTCTCTCTCTGTTGGAACTTTTTCAGGGAAAACACAGAAGGTCAAGAGGAAAGCATAGACACAGGATTTCTGGGATATTTATTGACACGTTGCCATGTGCTGACACCCCTCAACAGAAGCTCTCCATGTCAGTCTCTTAAATACATTATTTCAGATTCTGTTCCAAGACGAGATAAATGCATAAGGAGCCCAGATGGTATCAAAGGAATCAAGAGTACACTCAGTATAAAAAAGTATGTATAAATAAGAAAGTATTGAGTCCATATGTTAAAGGTGCAGTATGTAGAATTTAGTGGCATGTAATACAGAACTAATGGAATACTTTTCCCTTTCCAAGCATATAGCAAAAGCTATAGAGTGCTCATCAGGTGCATAAAATGTGCAAGACCATGTTTTGGTTTGATAGAGTGGTCGCACATGGCAGCAAAACAGGGTGGACTCTGCGGAAGTGGATCCTCTCACTAATAAATACAAAGGGCTCGTTCTAAGCTAACAAAAAACACAAACATTCGTAGTTACAGGTGATAACACTATTATCACTATTGAAAATATAGCTATGAATATCATATTCCATTTCTGGTACTAGATCACCATAAATCTTACATACTGCACTTTCAAAATAATTGTTCTTAACCTGTCCTCTGTAAATAAGCAAGGGAAACGTTGCAATTTTACTAGATTATGTCTCACATTTGGCAGAATAAAAGATGTTCAAAATCCATTGATAATCCACAACAATAATTAAAAAAAATAAAAACTTTCATAGAAAATTCTCACGCTCTCTTGTCACATTCTTTCTCATACAAATTGTCATGCTTCATAGAACCTCTGTGTTGGGCAAACATTTCCTCATGTGCTCTGTACACTCTCTGAGTTAAGGCCCAAAGAATGTTCAACTGGAAATTTCCCTTAGTGAAGGTGATCCTCACTCAGTATTGCAACACAGAACTACTAATGCTCAGATGACCAAACACGCAGTACATTTTTCCTGGAATTTTTATAGAATATCAGTTTTTTTTTTGGAATATCATTTTCACTTGTGTGTCAGACATAAAAAAAACCTCTCATATTTGTGCTGTAGTATACTGGCAGCGGTTTCATTCTCACTACCTGTTGATACTGGCAAGCAGGAAAACAAAACCCTTGATGGCTTTGTACCAAAAGGTGATGAATGTCGAGTTCAGAACTAATCCTCTTAAAGGTCATGGTTCCCTTTAGTCAAAACAGTCCCAAATACACTAACTTACTCCCATAGTGTCACAAAGACAATAACAGTCTCAGTGGAGTGTCTGGTCTTTGACACGAGCACAGGCGTATCAGTGATCACTGCATCACGTGGTGCTTCCTCTAAGGTCTCTGTATTCCCTTAGGTGCTGCAAGGTGGTAGGGTCTGCGTCTACCAGTCCAATGGTCAGGATCCTGGCCAGAAGTAAAAGGTCCTGTTCAGTCAGATTCTAAAAGAAATTATTTTGAAGAAAGAATAAATAAAAGTACATTACTTCAGTAAATTTCTCAATTATCCATGTAAAAACTGAAAACATTAAATGCGTTTTCTAATTAAAAATTATTATTATTATGTGGTAGTAGTAGCATATAATAATAATGTATAATGTATATAATAATGTAAGTGGTAGTAGTAGTATAAACACAACAATACATGTTCAGCCACAAACAATTTGCAAGATGTTAGGGTATAAGGCTGGGTGTTCCTCTGGTGTACATCATGTAAAAATGGTCATGCTCTGATGAAGGAAGTAATGTGGATACGCATAAGCATGTTTTAAAAGAATAGCCATGTGAGATTAAAGGCTTTTATAACCCTAATGAGTGCTTCAGATGTTCATTAAAACATTTGTATATATTGTAATTACAACTCTTTTACCTTTTTTTTATTGGCCACTTGTTTTTGTGGAGGAGGTTGACAGCCATTTCCTTGCTTACTATCCTTCTGCAATAAAAGAGCCACTTTTAGCATTCTAGACAGCATGGTGAGGCCAACTCAACTGTATTCATGTCAGTTGTCATATGGCACAACACATCACATCCGCACATGATTGAACATGTCAAGTTTCTGTGCATTGTACAAAAGACCACTGATTAGAGGCTTAAAGGAAAATTCCGGTATTTGGCACTTTGAGTCCCTTTTCTGGTTTGTTTTGGATGAACTAGAGTGGTGGACACTGAAATTTTGACGATTGGTCTCGACTTTTCTGACTCGTTTTGAATCGCCTTTGACTACTCAGAGTGGCTGCCAACAGGCATGCTCAAACATGTCCTAAAACAATCCTTAACGTTCGTTTTCAAAACTGTGCAACTCACCGAGTGGTTAGTGGTGTTCGTTGACGTTCCAAAACAAGTAGCGTAGTGCTTTTTCAAAGTTCTCAATGTCTCGTTTTAAATGTCAGGGTCCTCGGAAGTCTACCAATGAAGTGTGGAGATACATTGAGTCTCGTAAATGGTGTAAAACAGTGATTTATTTGCATGGCTAGCCCGATGCCGAAGCACCACCATTGAAAAAGCTGTTGGTAGCATCAGCTAACTAGCACCAGATTTTGGAGTGCAGGGGACAAGCTGAGATGGGCTATGAGACATACGTTCACACTCGGTATCATGTTTCAACACGTTTGAGCATGCCTGTTGGCAGCCACTCTGAGTAGTCAAAGGCGATTCAAAACGAGTCAGAAAAGTCGAGACAGGGCCAATCGTCAAAATTTCGGTGTCCACCACTCTAGTTCATCCAAAACAAACCAGAAAAGGGACTCAAAGTGCTAAATACCGGAATTTTCCTTTAACAAGGAACTATGTCTGGTCTCTCACTGATACATAAGGGGCGGTGGTAGTGTAGTGGTTAAGGAGCTGGGCTAGTGTGCAGTAGCCTGAAAGTTGTCGGTTCAATTCCCGGCTTCCACCGTTGTGCCCTTGAGCAAGGCACTTGTTGCTCCGGGGACAATGTGATCCCTTGTAATATAGCTGACATTAGTCACTTTGGTCAAGAAGTGTCTGCTAAATGTAATGTAATAAGACAGACTGTATCATTGGTGTATCTAAAGCTCTACCCCTGGTGCAAAAGAAATCAGAGAAAAATGCTTAATGTACAAGCCAACTACGAAACTCATGCAACTACACGTTTACCTAAAACCTATTTACTTGCTTATGATGACAAAGGCTAAGGTCTTCTTTATACAGTAATGAACAGTAACCACTCCAACAGGGATTGAGCAATTTGTTTGCAATGTGCTTGCTGTAAGAGCAGCTTGCGTCAAGATACTTTCAAATACTTCAAATGTTATGCTGGGGTGGTGTACAGCAAGATGAAGACAACATTGTTTTCAAACAAGAAGGTCTACGATGTGAAAATAATAATTGACTCAAGTATTTGCACGACAGCCTGTTTTCACCCAACTAAAGATTATAGCGTAAAACAGTTCTGTCAATGACAGTGACACTACTAGACAACAGTGACAGAAGCAGATATAATCTCACCTCTTTCAGTCCTTTGGAAATGCATACTATGATGCAGATGATTCCAATGACAGTCTGTAAGAATGACAGAGTAAGTATGGACCTCAGACCTGGTTTGAGAACTTCACTTCATCATTAACAGCTACAAATGTACTTAACCTTCACATACGATCTCTTTCACACAGAACCTATACAAACTATACAATCATGGTCTACATACATTAGCACAATAATCCTGATTGACTTACCCCCAATATGTACAGCATCAGTGTTTCTTTTTCAAGTCCACTTGAGTGCAGTCCTGTGTGAGACTGTGTGTCTTGTGAGGGCCAAGGACAACTCAGGCACGTTTACATACCTGAGAACCAGATGTACCAGTTTGACAGGATTGTGAGGTAAGCTACAGTAGGCTACTGTTACACATTATCTTACGCACAGACTTGCACGGAAATTTCCAGCCAGGCCTAAAATTCATTTTAAAATAAAGTGTGACGAAGGGCTGATCATACTGTCTGACGTGGGAGAGAGTCTGATCAAGAAACACCCTGTTGTAAGAAGGCCTGATAAACAATCTGTATGACATCATATAAAAAAATCACACAACAAATCACACACAAACACACACACACACACACACACAATTACACAGACACACACACATACAAGACCTGAAAACATGATTTACATTTACATGAAGGCGTAGGCTATGCATGATCTACATCTCAGATTATGAGGCATGCTCATTCTTATTCACACGTTTAGCTTTTAGGCCTACCTATGGGCTGGGTTTGGCAGAGTGTAAGAGAAAACATCTCTGGCTCTTGCTAGGCCAACTCTATCATAGGCCTATGCCTACAAGAAATGTGTGATTTAGCTGAAAAAGGGTTACAGTTTTATTTTTTAATTTTCAAATGGAAATGGATTAGTGAACGCTGAGCAGAATATAGTCAGAGAATGTCTAAAAAGGGTTCTGATATAGTCCATTTTCTACACTTCATATCCCATCGACGCGCTCTTCCAAGTCTGGTACCACTTCCTGCTACAATTTATCGTCACATCCGCCAACTAAAAACAGTCTAGAACATTACGGTGCATTCGCGTGTTTTCCAGTGTGTAGTGATGTCACTACACGCCGCCCATGCCTTGTTGATTTGACTGTTCAATGATGACAGAGGGCTCTGTGTGTGGTGATTGTTCGAAAGATCACGAACATTTTAGGAGGCAGACATTTAAAAGCAAAGCTAATAATTATTAGGATCGTGCCCAGGTACGGTCTGGCCAGGGCTAGCCGTTAGCAACAGGTAAGCATAATTCATTTATGGCTCGGCATTTTAACCAGCTAACGTTACCGTTGTAGATTGGTTGGTTACGTGACCATGGTATTTGCAGTCTTTGCAGAATTGAAAAGAATAAAGACTTGCAGCGATCAGGCTGTGAATTGCTACTAGTAGGATGGTATCGTGTGGGCTTGTGGTAGAGGTGTGTTATGAATTCGCGTTCAGGACCGTTGCATACTGGCGCATGCTTCTGCCACCACCCAAGACCAATAAGGCGCACTTAGGTCTGACATTTCACAAGTTATGCAGTACAGTTAGGTCTGTCATACATGTCATTAGAACTGCACACGTGTACATTTGTGTAGTTGTGTTTTGCTATTAATTACGACTCAGAGTTATCTACAAAGGAAAATTCCCTGTGAACTGAATACCCATGTTGTGTTTTTCACCATATTTCATCATTATTTTAGACTAGTTATATTTGCTTCTACAGTTACTTATTTTGAGCATTACAGGGACCTCGCTTAGACTAATAGTGTTATATAACAATGCAAATACAGTCACATTTAGCAGAAATCCAATTACATGGCGTAGGTGAAGTGAAGCCTTCTGGGAGTTGATTATGTGGTGCAACGCACCTTATATTTCATTTCCCTCAAGTTAAGTGTATTCGACGTCGTTCTAGAAGCTGTCAGGTCATCTTGATATCATCTTGCTGTTTTTATATATATATATATGTGTGTGTGTGTGTGTTTGTTTACATTAGTTTACCATTTTATTTGACACAAACAAGGTGTTATTACAACAGACCTACTGATATGAGAACTTGAAAAAAATCTTTTTGACAAATAAAAAGTTCCACTTTTGGCCTATTTCTCCTTGTAAGAGAGTTCACTCTTCCAGTGTGTGATCAGGCAGTTTTTACTTTTTACTATCTTTAGAGACGCTAATGGCAGTTAATTCCCAACTTCCAGGGCAGAACTGAAGGTGCTCCAACCCAGTGGACAGTGGCTACCTTCAGCTGGCATCGAATCCAGGTGGCGGTGGTGGGGGCTCAGGGCAATGCTGTGCTGGGGGAACGCCTCCTATGGCCAGCTGGGTCTGGGTGGCATTGAGGAGGAGATAGTGGTTGAGCCACGCGGCTGCGACTTCTTTGCGGGCAAGCGGTTGCGCGGCGTGGGCTGTGGTCGCCGACACACGTCCTTCCTGCTGGACGACGGCACGGTGTACACCTGTGGCTGCAATGACCTCGGTCAGCTGGGCCACGAGAAGCCCCGCAAGAAACCAGGTTGGAGTCTGCATTGGCAGAAGGGACTCGATGTTCATATGCCCATAGGAATAAATGCAGTGTAACCTCAAATGTCCCCTTTCCACTGTAAATGAGCTAAAGCAGTATGTGGAAAATGTCTTTAATCCAATATGAAATGATGCTGTTCACCATGACTGTTCTCCTATTGCAGCCTGTGTCTGAAGAAGGAATATTTATATAATTTGTAGTAAGTGTGCTAACTACATAAGTTAACAAGGCTGAAGAGAAACATATTAGCTATTGAGTTTTACTCATGTTGTGTTTTCCCATACATATTGTCAAGGACTGCTAATGGGCAGCAGCCTTCTCGGGTGCTGATGGGGATCTCATTCTTCCAGAACAGGTCGTGGCCCTAGATGCTCAGATCATTGTGGTCATATCATGCGGGGAGGCCCACACTCTCGCCCTCAACGACAAGGGACAGGTCTTTGCCTGGGGACTGGCATCTGACGGCCAACTGGGCTTTGTCAACTCTGAAGAATGTGTCCGTGTGCCAAGGTAGGGAGGTCATATTCCACATTGGTTGTCTGGAAGGAAACAAATTCTGCTGCGATTTATGTAAGATTTCTGGAAAGCTCCTGAAAAGCACCTCTTAGTATAGACAGTTTGCTTGGTTTGCCAAACAGGGGTTACATGATGAATCACTAAAAGCATGTGCATCATGTGTGTCATCAATGATATAATTTAGGCTAATAAAGTATATCTGTTAGCAGTATTATGATAACTGCTCTGATTCTTGGCTGATAGGCCATATTCATTAGGTACAACAAACAAACAAAAAAACAAAGCAAACAAAAGTGGATACAAGATACCATGTTGCTCTCTCTCGTTAGTGTTGGGTCATACCAACTAAGCTAACAGGGAAGGAGTCTTTATCTAGATGAACAGTTTTTTTTTTTTTTTCAAAATACTATTTTAAAAGGAAGCTTGGCTTCCAGTAAAGTCTTGATTTGCTTGCCTTGATCATGACCCATGTCTCGGTCCATTTCCTGTAGTCACGTGGCTGTTGGCATGAATGGACCAATGGTTGGATTTGGTGGATGTTTGATATAATCTCTTTTCCATTTCCTTCAGAAACATCAAGAGTTTATCAGATGTCTGCATCACACAGGTGGCATGTGGATATCGTCATTCTCTCGCTCTTTCCAAAGGTAGGTATCCTTGAGTATACTTGACACCCTAAGTAAGTATAGTATAAATACTCTTTTGATCCCGTGAGGGAAATTTGGTCTCTGCATTTATCCCAATCCGTGAATTAGTGAAACACACAGCACACAGTGAACACACAGGTGAAGCACACACTAATCCCGGCGCAGTGAGCTGCCTGCAACAACAGCGGCGCTCGGGGAGCAGTGAGGGGTTAGGTGCCTGGCTCAAGTCCCCTTCAGCCGTGCCTACTGGTCGGGGTTCGAACCAGCAACCCTCCGGTTTCCAATCCGAAGCGCTAACCAGTAGGCCACGGCTGCCCTAGCCAATTATCTCTTGTCCTTTTATTCACAGATTATAGATTTTTTCATTCACTTTTCATTCACTCAATTAACATTCTAAGGACTGTATGTATATGTGTGTCTGTGGGAATGTTTGTCAATCTATTCAGAAGAGTATTTGTGAGGTCAGGCATTGATATTTGAGAAGAAGGCCTGGCTCGCAACCTCTGTTCTAGTTCACCCCAAAGGTGTTTTGATGGTGTAGATACCAGTAATAATGACAGATGTCCCAATACTTTTGTCTATATATAGTGTAGATAGGTGTCTTAGGGCTTTTTAGAGTTCCGCGTGCTGATGGCATTGGGTAACTATAAATCAGGTGGTGCGGACCTTGGCAGACCTGTAGTGCTTGACAGGGGGCAACATTTGGAACAGGTGGTGACCGAGATGTGATGAGTCATTAATGATGCTCTGTAGCTTTGCTGATGTAGCGGAAGGGGAGGTGGCGATATCACTATGACCACATGCACTGTATGTCTCAGTGTGTGATTATATCTCAAGAATGCCTGGAGGCATGTTCTTCAAATTTAGTATGAATGTTTACTTGAACTCCAAGATGAATTGGTTTTGGAGGTCAAAGCTCAAGGTGACTGAGACCATGAAAGTTCCATTCTCGTGAACGCTTTATCTTAAGAATGCTTTGAGGCATGTTCTTCAAATTTGGTATGAACATTCACTTGGACTAAAAGTGGACTAAAACTGGTTAGATTTTACAGGTCAGATGTCACAAATTTGACTCAAATCAATTTTATTTACATAATCTCAATAGTATCAAAAGCTTGGTCATCACCTTACAAACTGTAACAATTCCATCAGAACAAATGAAAGCAGTCATTTCCCATATCTTAAAAAACTTTCACATATCATCACATTGACTGTCCTCTGTATTACTCAGTTAAAATACTCTTTCTTAGAATACAGCATGATTCTGATCGCAAACTATTCTATGGAATCATACATATATATTACATGCCTCGCCACACAAATGTACTGTATGTCGACAAAAAAAATCCTGGCTACACAGACACAAACCACTGCAACACGGTAATTCTGGCTTAGTTTTGCGGGAAGACAGGAAGACATCTTTGTGTTTCTTCTGTCCATTGTTGTCTATGTTAGGAATAAGACTCCTGTTCTAATGCTCAAGCCCTGTGCTTCTGTGCCCCTCTCCCCAGGAGGCCAGGTCTTCTCCTGGGGCCAGAACAAGTACGGGCAGCTGGGCCTGGGAATGGTGGGGGCGTCCGTCTCGTCCCCCCAGGTCATCCAGTCCCTGCTGGGGATCCCCTTCTCCCAGATTGCTGCAGGAGGGGCGCATAGTTTCGCCCTCACATTCTCCGGGGGCGTATTCGGATGGGGCCGCAACAAGTTCGGTCAACTCGGACTGAATGACAGTAATGGTGAGAGGGATAGGTCATGCAGACTCCACTGGCCAGATGGATACAAACTAACTCATAGTGGTGTTTTTATTTGGGTTTATGTCCACATGACAATGAAAAATGAAAATGAATATAAAAACCATGAGTAGAATTGAAGAGCTGGGTAGTTGAAGAACTTTACTGTATTTTCTGTTGTTGTTATTGGAATTGGTGTAGTTATTATGTGAATGATAATATGAATTAAATGTTTGAGTCACAAGCAGCGCATTGGTCTGGTAGAATGCCATTCTCTTCATAGTTACTCTTTCCTCCTCTCCCTGTGTGCCCTCCTTTCAGACCGGTATTTTCCAGTTCTCTTAAAGACACTGCGGTCCCAGAGAGTTGTGTACATCTGCTGTGGAGAGGACCACACTGCCGCACTTACAAAGGTGACCCCTCCGCTGTCTCTCTCTCTCTGTCACACATACACACACAGACACACACCTTCCTTCCCTAAGTGGCTGTCCTGTGTTGATTCACTGGCTTTGTGTATGTGTTGTTTTTGAAGGAGGGAGGAGTGTTCACGTTTGGAGCAGGAGGGTATGGGCAGCTAGGCCACAACAGCACTAACCACGAGATCAATCCCCGCAAGGTGTTCGAGCTCATGGGAAACATAGTCACTCAAATCGCCTGTGGCAGGTTAGCAAAGAATATACCATTTTCCGTTTCTTAATGTACCTGTTTTTTTCCCCCTTTTTTCCCCACTTAAAGCTTAGGGTTTGAATATCAGTGTATTTCTTGTGCATTGCATGAATGTAGAAGAATGGCAACAGACAGTCATTTCTTACTTTTATCCAAAGCGACTTACATGTGTTATATGTTACATGTTATTATGTAAAATTAACATAAACACATATGTTAATTACTACAAGGCTCAGTGCCCCCAGAGCAACTTGGGAAACACTGAAGCGGTGCTGCTTGGCCAGTTCATTAACACAGGCACTACCAACAAGTGATGGGCAAATCAAGCTTTGGTGAACCATTGAAAGACAGCAATGTGGAGCTAGCGACACTAATAAAACATGTCGATTTTTCAACATAAAAGTCCTTACCCAAACCAGTATATGTAACCAAAAATACTGGTTTAATACTGGGCTAACAGGTGTAGATGTAATGGAGTTAAATCTTTAATTAGATTTGACTGAGGTGTGGTACTGTATGTACTGACGTGGCGTATCTGTGTGTATGTTTTATGTGAAGGCAGCACACACTCGCCTTCATCTCCACCTCAGGGAAGATCAACTCCTTCGGGCTGGGCGGCAATGGCCAGCTGGGCACACGCTCCACCTGCAACAGGAAGAGCCCCGCACTGGTCAAGGGCCCCTGGAGGGCCCTCAACAGCTCGGAGCCGGACGACATGCCCTCCGGTTAGGTTGGCTTTAGGTCCATAATGGGACACAGTTAGACAGACAGACACACACACACTCTCACACACACACACACACACACACACATAAAGTAAGTTGAAGTTAGACCTGAGTGGGTATTGTCTTGCTGACCAACAACAACACACACACACACACATATCACATGCCAGTAATTCCAAACTGACATAGCTATCTGATAGTATGTTGAAATGTTATGGTCCTCTTGAACGTCACCAGTAGGACACGCCCAACCACACAGCCTTTGAATTGCTGTAGTCATGAAGACCTTTAAAATCCATAGAACACAATGCGCAGGAGATGCTGGTCCTCATGGTGTGCTCTCCCTTATTTCAGACTCCGAGCAGGGCTACTACGTGAGGCGAATCTTTGCCGGAGGGGACCAGAGTTTTGCCCACTTTAGTACAGACCAGGTGCGTCCCTGGTGGAGAGCGCATGACAATCAGGTGAAAGGATGAATTAACTCCACACCCAATGAGCTCCCCTCTCCAGCCCACAGCTGTCCAATGCAGAGGTGTAAAAGTCTGACTTTAGATAGTAAAAGTCCTACCAGGTATTGCTTCTACCTGTGAATGTTTTACAGGTGATATGAACTAATTAGCAAATCTACCTGCCTGAGGAGTTGTGCTAATTAGAATCAGCTAACTTAATGAATGGTTGGAAGAAATATGTGGTAGGACTTTTACTTTCTGAAGTTGGACTTTTACACCTCTGGTCTAGTGTTAATGTGTGTGTGTGTGTGTGTGTGTGTGTGTGTGTGTGTGTGTGTGTGTGTGTGTGTGTGTGTGTGTGTGTGTTGATATAACAGACCTCCTCTCCTCTCTCCTCTCCTCTAGAATGAACTAGCCCCTGACGATTTCCGAGTGCCTGATCCTCGAGGTCACATCCACACGCTGAATGCTGACCTCATTCAGAAGTGGCTGAGTCATGCCCATGGACGACTGCCGCCCGAAATCTCAAAGTAAGTCAGCGTCTGTGGTAGGGGTTTCATCAAATAGTTGACTATTAAAATCACTAGTCAGTGCTGTAGGCAGCAGTCAACTAGTCATGGACAAAATGGCTAAAGGCTAAGCAAGCTAGACATTTTATATATGGAAGTACATGAAGACCTGTTCTACAGTGACTAATGTACTGTGAGTTGTGTACAGCTCTGTTAAAGTACTGTAAGAACATTTCTACTACGGATAACCATCTTAAAATGCTGCCAACAGCTAGCACTAGCGGTAATATTAGCACCAGCACCGTCCGGTATGTGAAGAATAGTCAACTAGTCGACAACTATTATGAAAAACTATAATAGTCAACAAGTAAAAATCAGTAGTCATGAAACCCCTAGTATGTAACTGGCTGGTGAGCCATGGTGATACAGAACTGTACACTCGGGTAAAACTTTAAGATTGCAAGAGCCATAGAGTTCCAGTGTGGAATTTGCCATGAAATTGTTAAGACAGAGTGATGTCTTGTGTCGTCTAAGTCATTCCCAAAGTTGCTTCATGAAACCTCTTCTGAAAGCTCTGTGGTATCTGTCAGAAATCTACACTACAAACAAAGTAAATAAAGCCAAGAGTTTGAAGTGCCTTTGCCTTATGAGAATGGAGATCATTCTCACTAATTGTCTTTTTGGTGTTCCTCATAGTGAGATTGATGTTGTGTTCTCCTCAGCGAGTTGCCTCAATGGGAGCTTCTTGTCAACAAGGTGATGTATAATTCTGCCATTTATTCATTGTAAATCACGTCTTGTACTGAAGGGATCCAGGAACTAAAGGCTGAAAAAGCATGGTCTCATGGGACAGCCTTGCACCTGGCTGGTCTGTTGGTGGGGATGCTAGTCATGCTAGTTTTGTACTATTTGATCAGTGTGGCGTAACCGTAAGCAATATGCATATTGCTGGAACTAAGGAGATCATTCCAAAGCTACAGAATTGCAACTTTCTCTAGTAGCCATCATATTACTTCGACGACGGCGAGTTTTTCATTTTCCTGACCAGTCTGTTAACTAGAGTGGTGTGTTGATTTGTGTTCACAGTCACCCAGACCACTACAACACCAGCAGCAAGTGCTCAGGGGTGGATATGAACACTGCTCGCATACTTTTGCACAGAGTGATCCAACCAGACTATCCACAGATCTCACAGTTGGTGAGTTGTTGTGTTAGTAGTACATAGTTAATTAGTCAATAAAGTATCTATCTATCTATCTATCTATCTATCTGTCTATCTGTCTATCTGTCTATCTATCGAGAAAGGAACCTTTTGTCTGTATAAATCACACCTGCAGTTTCTCAAATATATATCATACAATGACAATATGTGACTTCCTCATACACAACAACAGACTTGACCTTGACCTTGTAGTAAATAAATGAACAGAAATCCTTTCTAGTCTGCACAAGAGCTCAAACAGTGATTCAGGAGATTAGTTTAGGACTCTCTGTGTTAGCAACACATTAACATCAACGGGCACCTCTCGGTCCTACGGGATGTAATTGCAATCCTTCTAAGATGAACAGGTTATTCTTCCCATAGCCAACATAGCTTCAGTACACTTAATGTTTGCAAAGACTTGCTAATGCTCTCATTTTTGCATCAGGCTATTGTGAGTGTTGGACTGTTGCTTTTGCACTGAGTTGTCTGATAATCAGTGGGTGCGGGATGTCTGTCCCCAACTCCAGGTGTGTGTGAGTCTGGAGAAGAGCCTACTCCCCAGACTCATGTCCTCTCCCCCAGACATCGAGGCCCTGCGTCTGTACCTCACGCTGCCCGAGTGCCCACTGCTCCACAACCCCAGCAACTACACCTCGCTCACCATTCCCCTGGCTAGTGGCACTGTCGGCCTGAAGGAGGCCGCCCACACGGTTCTCTGTGAGTGTCCCTTCCTTGCCCCCCCCCCCCCCCCCCCCCGAAGTCAAGAGCAATATTAAAGCTATAATATAATAGTCTGCCCATCCATCTGTGTGAGGATCAGTGGTCATTAGGAACATTAATGACCCCCTGCCTTTTCTTCTACGGCCAACGGAGTCTAGGCATGCTTGTCTGATGCCAGCCGCTGGCATTCTTTCTTCCCTCCTGCAGGTAACTGGTGGTCGCGGCTGGAGCCCCCCATGTTCCAACGCAGGGTGGAGCTTTATAAGGAGGTGGTGCTGTACCTGCTGCGCATGCAGAAGGTGGGGGTGCCACCGTCCGAGCTGAAGATGCTCACCTGCTTCCTGCACCATTCGCTCAAGCTCCTAGGCCTTCTGCACGCCGTGAGTACCTCAGCTCAGAGCTGCAGTCAGACATGCCATTCACAGCTTCTCATTGATCTGCTTGCAACTAACAGGCTCATGAAAACCGTTTGCAGGTAACAAACTTGTAACTGTAAAAAAAAATGTTTGCATTGTTTACACTCAACGCATTGGTCATTGCGTACGCCAGTTGTGACTTCACAGGAATGCCAAAGCCCTTTATACTTGTGCATGGCGGTCGCAACACTAGTTGCAGACTTCTCCTGAACACAGGTGTTGCCTCTGTGGAAAGGCTATCGCTACCAACTTCACACCGTAGAAGAAGAAAAGTAAATAATACCAGATCTGCATTGGCGTCAATGGCAGTAGCGACTGAGATAATTAAACTAAAGTAGCCTATCTTTGATACTTCAGACTTCGGTTAGAGGGCACAACCGTCTCGCATAGTTTCCAATGTGTGTGCAGCTATCTGGCTAGCGCGGAGAGATGAGTTTGGGCCATTTCCTAAAGGGGAAAGAGATTTTCAGGTCTTGGTTGAAAATACATCTCTTCATTACTTTTTGCTGGATTATTGCAATGTCTCTGGTTCCTAGTTATTTTCTCTTAATTCCCAGTGTTGCAACTCCTGCTGTTAACTGTGTTAGCCTAACTTCTCCAGCTGACTATAAAACTTCAAACTGACTGTTCAAACTTATCAGCTCCAATTCTACCACAACCCACTAAGGCCATATGATCCCCATTTTTAAATGTAATTTTTTCACAATAATGTATCTTTATTATTTTACTAGGCCTACCTACTTTCATTCTTTCATTCATGTTATGTGAGATAATAGCCTTTTAAGTTTATTTAAGATGTGGGCTATATGACATGCTGACATGTCAGCCTGCTATGGTCTGATGTCCTGTGATGATTTATGAATGAACTTAGAAAATGTGGTTGATGCCTGTAGAGCAGTGGTTCTCAAAATGTGGGGCGGGCCCCACTAGTGGGGAATAGAGACATGATGGGTGGGGCGCGAGGAACAGGAGGAAATTAGTATGAATTAAAATAACATCTGATCCAGCGGACCGAGACAAGTCAATGTAACATGGAACGAAAATGCAAAAGAAAAACAAAAACAATTTAACGTTATCATTTTGCCGGGGTGATGGGGTCAGGTGGAGCTTGAAAATTCCCCACCTCCAAAGTGGGGAATGACAGAAAAAGTTTGAGAACTACTGCTGTAGAGGCATACCTGCTCCCTGATCCTGCCTTCTAGCTCATCTGTCCTGCTTTCAATCTAGACACTACCGCATTCGTGACCTTTGCGAAATTCGCTGTGCGCCAGAGGGATCAACGTCATTTTGACATCAAACTGGCGCGCTCAAGACAGGGAACACCGACTGAAAATAGGCCTTAAGGCATCATGTCCTGCAGACATGTTTTCAAAAATTTTGCTTGTGGTACAGCTCTCAAGTCATGATTTGTCACAGGTCAACGAGGCAGCTGGACAAATCATCCAGTACGACAAGTTCTACATCCACGAACTGGACGAGCTCATCGACATCCGAAACGACTACATCAACTGGATCCAGCAACAGGTCTACTCCTCTGTGAGTTTTCAATATGACAGCTATTAAGTCATCAATTTCATAGGCCTGCACTAACCATTTACCATGTTGGACAGCTGTTATTTACATGAAATTAGATACAGGTGGTGATTGTTAATGCAGAACACAGAAGTTACATACCAGTCTTTACAAGCCTATGTGGAAAAAGATACCATAGATTTCAGATTCCTTCTTTAGATTTTCGTTTTATCCAAACCAAATAATCTCAAAGTGATGGAAAATGTCACCCACAAAATGACAATTTGACAAAAATCTTGCAATGCAAACTTGTTTGCCTAAGGCAAATCACACTGTGGTAAAATTAAATTAAATATGTATGAGTTGTACATTTGAAGGAGACAAATAGCATGATCTGCTCACTGCAAACATGCTCCTGCTTCTCTGTGTGCCTACAGCATGGAGACAGCTTCCCCGTGACAATGTGCAAATACCCATTTGTGTTTGACGCTCAGGCAAAGACCACACTCTTGCAGACAGACGCTGTCATCCAAATGCAGGTGGGCCTTCTCCGTCTGAGCGCTGTCAGCTCCATACCTGCAGCAGTCTGAATATATATAATCATGGACACACACACACACACACACTCTCTCACACACACACACACACACACATACATGCCTCAAAGCACTAATTATCATATGCATAGAAAGAAAAGAGAACACCTCATGAAACCATGGGTTTGGCTGTCTTTGTGTGGGTTTTCTTTTTTGTGTGCTTGCGCGTGTGTGTGCATGTGTGTCATTTGCTTATCTATTATGTGTGTGTGTGTGTGTGTGTGTGTGTGTGTGAATGTCTGTGAATGCCTGTGTGAATGTGTGTGTGTGTGTGTAGATAGCCGTAGACCAGGCTCAGCGGCAGAACTTCAGCTCACTCTTCCTCCCCGTGGTGGAGTCGGTGAACCCCTGTCTCATCCTCATCGTGCGGCGCGAGAACATCGTGGGCGACACCATGGAGGTTTTGCGCAAGTCCAAAAACGTGGACTACAAAAAGCCCCTCAAGGTGACTCCTCTGGTCTCATGCACTTTAGAACAAAGAACGCAAATTTTAACCTCAAATTCATATTTTATTGAGAGACAATATTTGTGTCATCCGTGTAAGACAAGGCTATCTTCAATGTGTGTTTGTTTGTTTTTGTGTGTTTGCATGTGTTTTTGTTTGTGTGCGTGCATGTGTGTTTGTGTGTGTATGTGTATGTGTGCATCTGCATTTGTGTGTGTGCGTGTGCGCGTGCGTGTGTGTGCGTGCGGTGCAGGTAATCTTTGTAGGGGAGGAGGCAGTGGATGCTGGAGGTGTGAGGAAGGAGTTCTTCCTCCTCATCATGAGAGAGCTGCTTGACCCCAAGTACGGAATGTTCCGCTACCACGAGGAATCCCGTCTCATCTGGTTTGCCAACAAGGTGAGCTACAGAAATCTTACCCTTAAGGATGCAAGCGTGTGTGTATGCATTGAATGCATGCTATGCAATGCGTTCACACTGTTTGAATGCGTCTTGTGCAAGAGTCGGTGGTAGTGTAGTGGTTAAGGAGCTGGGCTAGCGTGCAGTAGCCTGAAAGTTGTCGGTTCAATTCCCGGCTTCCACCGTTGTGCCCTTGAGCAAGGCACTTAACCCCAAGTTGCTCCGGGGACAATGTAATCCCTTGTAATATAGCTGACATATGTAAGTCACTTCGGTCAAGAAGTGTCTGCTAAATGTAATGTAATGTAATGTAAAAGAGTCAGAATACCATATTTTAGTGTGAGTGAAGCCTTTGAAAAAAGAAAAAAATGGTGAGCTGGCTGCTAAACATGTTTCCAAATTGTGTTTCCCTTAAACATTGCGTAGATTTTTTGAGCTTTCGAACAGGTTGTGTAGTCCCCACATTTTGTAGCCCTGTAAAGTAAAAAATCTTGAGATCTTGACTGGCTCATAAATTACTTTCCTTAATGACACCTGTATGAGTCATAGCCTGTCCACATCATAATGACATCATAATAACACTGTCAAAATACCATGGACTTGGCCAGGGTTGTTGGTTTCAATAGCGGCTGTGTTTCAGACGTTTGAGGACATCGACCTGTTCCACCTGATTGGGGCTATCTGTGGCCTGGCCATTTATAACCTGACCATCGTGGAGCTGAACTTCCCCCTGGTGCTCTACAAGAAGCTCCTTCAGAGGGCCCCCACCCTGGACGACCTGAAGGAGATGATGCCCGACGTGGGCAGGTGTGTTCTTCATCCACTCAACTTCTCCTCTAGCCTGGCTGACACCAGACCGTCTCTCAAAAGACAATTAGCCCATTTCACAGTGTCCAGGTGTCCGACCTCGTTGATGTTAATGATTGGTCTAGAAATTGCTCTAGAAATCTTTGGTTCACTTCCGATTTTCAAGAGGTGAACCAGCAGTGGCACTTAAACCTGTTACCAAATGCTTTCCAAAGAACAACAAACAAACGAAGGTTTTACGTGCAGTTGTTTACTCCGTCCCTGTTTTTGAAAACACAGCCATTTGCCGTTCCAACCGCCCTCCTCTGTCATAAACCCGCCCCATACCAGATAAATCTTCTGATTGGTTTCTGGGTGTTTAGGGGATTTGGAAGTCGACTCCATTGGGAGAATTGCCAGACGGGCTTGCGGAACAAATTCAAATGTGCTACCAGGTTGGCCTGGGTTCACCCAGACCCCCTATCCTCAGTCCTCCTCTCTCTTTCCTCAGCACTGCCATTCTTTGATTACATTTTGTGATTTGATTTGTAATCACCTCATTGAAGCTCTGGTGCCCTGTTCTGTGTTGTTGAGCAACGAGAGCTCTTTCTGAAGCCATAATTAAACTCAGCCCTAGTTGGCCCCATGAACCGTGTAGTTAAAGGAGAAATCCTGCAATTTTTCATTTTTCAGAGATCTCTGTTTCTTGAGGTCACTGAGTACTGTCAGTATGGAAAAACCTCAAACATTTGGTAAAGCAGTCAGGCAGCTACAGCGCCACACTCTAGGGTCATAAACATGGGGGCTCATGAACATGCCCCCAGAGTGTAGCACTGTAACTGCCTAGAAGCTCTAACTGTTTGAGCTAGGCAACTTAAGCTAGGTAAAACCGATTGTTGTTGTTTTTTTTAGGGGGAGGGGGGGGGGTTGTACCAACAGTACTCAAGACCACAAGAAACAGAGATCTAAATGAAAAATTGCTGGATTTCTCCTTTAAGACTATTTAGTGAAACAAGGCATGTGCACTTCGCCCTGCGTTCTTTGGCCTGAGAGAAGTAGGAAGTGACCATCTTGTGCCTCTCCCTCAGGAGTCTGCAGCAGCTGCTGGATTACACCGAGGACGACATCGAAGACACCTTCTGTCTCAACTTCACAGTAAGAACAATGCTGCATCTCTGAATTTCACCTTGGAGGAGCCTGGCGTTTTAGCATTAGAATGTGGAACTGCTACTACCGCTGCCCAGCGAGTGACTGCTGTTTTCAGGAGATATGCTTTCATTTTAGGTCACAGAGGACAACTATGGAGCGACAGAGGTGTTGGAGTTAATCCCTAATGGGGCTGACATAAATGTGAAGAAGTCCAACAGGTACAAAACGAGGTCACAGCCATCTCTTAGAGTCTTCCTTATTTACAGGCTCAAATCTGTGAATAGGATATTCTGATGAAGGAGGCCTTTCTCTGTATGTGTGGCATACCCCCCCCCCCCCCCTCACCGCCACCATCACATTTATTTGATGATGAATAATTCATTTTGACTTTGTCAGGCAGGAGTTTGTGAACGCGTATGTGGATTACATCTTCAACAAGTCTGTGGCGCCACTGTTTGAAGCCTTTGCTGCTGGATTCCACAAAGTGTGTGGTGGCAAAGTGCTGCTTCTCTTCCAGCCCAGCGAGCTTCAGGCCATGGTCATCGGGAACACTAACTACGACTGGAAAGAGCTAGAGAAGGTGATCCGACACACTCCTTTTTTTAAAGTATAAAGTATATTGGGGTTTTTGCCATTACTCAGATAAGACGGTGGCACCTCTAGTCTGGCACATTCAGGATGAACACCATCAGCTTGGGTTTCAGGGAGTCTCGTGGTCACTGAGTCTTGCTCAGTCACGCCTGGCACTGCATATAAGGTTACAGTTGGCTGGATGGCCTTTCAGTGTTCGGTCTCACCCCCTTGTGGCGGATGTGTAGTACTGAGTACTAGGGTCAGACTGACATTCAATTCAGGTCGTGTAAGATCCCCTGATTTCCTGTTGCTCAAATAATGTTATATAAAGCATTATCGGTATAAATATGTAAGTACATATAGGATTATTTTTGTTAATACATATATGTGAGAGGGCATAAATGCCAAATACAACAGCTTGGCATTCTTCTTAATTTTTCAACACGCTTCCTATCTCTCTTTCTTTGTCTTTGTAGAATACAGAGTATAAAGGGGAGTACTGGGCCGATCATCCCACCATCAAGGCTTTCTGGGAAGTTTTTCACGAACTGCCTTTGGAGAAGAAGAAGCAATTTCTCTGTAAGTGTCACTTCCTTTGAATTATGAGTTTATTTTGTATTGCTTTTGTCATGCTTACCTTTTCTCGTACAGATAGGGCACATGAGAATTTCCAGTCTTTTATTTAAGTATATTCACCATCGGCTGTGTGTTTGTGTGTGTTTGTGTTTGTGTGTGTCTGTGTGTGTGTCTGTGTGTGTGTGTCTGTATGTGTGTTTGTGTTTGTTTGTGTGTGTGCGCGGTGTGTGTGCGTGCGTGCAGTGTTCCTCACAGGAAGTGACCGCATCCCCATCCTGGGCATGAGGAGCCTGAAGCTGGTGATCCAGCCCACGGGCGGGGGCGAGCAGTACCTGCCGGTGGCACACACCTGCTTCAACCTGCTGGACCTGCCCAAGTACAACAGCGCCGCCATACTGCGCAGCAAACTGCTGGAGGCCATCGAGCACAACCAGGGCTTCAACTTGGCCTGAGTGACCCGCATGGGAGCCCCTCGTCCCCAGCCACCGAACACGGGGTCAGGCCCGGTATAGAGCCTGAGCTTTTTTTACCTCATGCAGTGTAGAGCCTAATTGGAGGGATGGAATGGTGGATGTAATAGATGGAAGACCACTGGACGTAATCTGCAGAACAAACAAACACTCTTGTTTTTTGTTTTTTTCTTTTATTGGGGAGTGATCAAACCGTAGTCTGTCACTGGACAACACTACAGCACTGTTCTGTGGATACATGACTGGGAACATATAGTCTTGCCTCTGTAAATGGAATTATGGAACCGCATCAAAGTTTTGTTAGGGTCTTCAGTATTATAGGTTGTTCTTAATCCTTTTGATTGACTTTAAGTTAATATTTGGGAGTTGGCACAGTTGAATAGAGTGAATGCATACTGATCTTGTCACATCTTTTCACACTGATGGTACTTTTTGTTAGTTGTTGTGCATTAAGGAACCCAAAGCACCCGCAAACGTAGCTAAGCATCCATTTCTGTGGCCTGTTTTTAAGCCGTTCATCTTGGTGTCATTTCATCATTTCAACACCAGTCGTCTCATTTGGGACATTCTTGATGAAGCCCTGCTTGTTCCACATAGTGTTAGGTCACATCAGACGTGTCGACCAATCAGAACGAGAAGACATCTCCAGAGTGTCGTGGTGGTGGATGGACACTAAACCAATTCACACAATTACACACGTCATGTCTGCTGGCCATATCATTCTCTGCATTCATGGAGCACATGCTGGCTTCGCGAGAGAGAATCACAGCACTGACGAATGAGTGAAAGTGACTCCCACTGCAGTGGCCACATATCGGCGAAAAGATGTGTGTTCTCCCTAAAGCTGAGTTGTTGCATTTGGCTGTAAGCCTTAAGCTAGCTACAAATAAATACCTTTGCAGCCGTGTGGATTGTGTTTATTTTGCAGGTTATTGGCATGGTATACAATGCAAAATACTGAAATTGATAGTTTAGATAAATCTTGGATGTAACTGTTTGCAATTTTTACATAGTTGGTAGGTGAGGGATTCAGGTGTAGAATGTGCAAAGGTGTAAATTCAAATTAAAGGAGATAAACTCTAAAATATTTTTACAATTAGCCTCTCCATACACTGCCTGATGACAACTTTTAGACTTCCCAATGAACTTTGCACTCAGTTATACAGAGTTATCCAAATATTAATATTAAATTCATTTTATTTACCAGTTGATATACAGAGAAATAGAGGAAGTGTTTCAATGAGCAGGAGCTGAATGACATAAATTGCCATAAAGACATTCCTTTTTGTAGCATTAGAAGTACTTTAATGAAGTAATCAGAACATACACATTCTTTTACAGTGGACACCATCCGAGTGTCCCTCGGGCTGGTTGTGGTCCAGGCAGTAGTGGTCTGCGCTCGGAGAGGCCCTCTAATGAGGCAGGTCATGGTGGATCAGCTGATAGTGGGAGCCACAGGATGGGCAACGCTGAGGTTTCCCTTCGTGAACCCAGAACCACACTATTTGCGTGTTGTCCTCCTCACCTGAAATCAAAAGGGGCTGGTTGTCAATGAACTGCATAACTTGCATTTTGGTGGGCATCTGTGAATTCTGATTTTGCTCATCATATCACCTATTTAATCACGATCACTGGTAGTTAAATACAACACTGGATTGTCCTGTCAAATGAAGCTGATAGGTATTTATATTATTCAAGTGTTAAAATGTGTCTGACGCCTCTTCTACTGGGACGTCTGGCTGTGTACTTAAGTGGTACATTTTACCATTCACAAATTATTCTGTGTAATTACAGAGTTCACTGTAAAGTGGAGTGGCATTTCACTTACAAAGACAGCCGACAATACGCTTATTTTGCGTGCTGGGAACAATATGTGGGTCCGCTCTTGTTCCAGCATAATGTTTTGGTTTGAAGATGCTGTAAGGATCCTGAGGAGACAAAGCAAAGACACAAGTCATTTGGGAATCTTAAAACAATATCGGCTGAAACACACTAAAGATAAAATCACGACAAATTTGTCGGGCTCACCTTTCCCTTCTTCAGCGACTGCAGAATGCGCCTCTCCAAACCGGCCGCCTGCTCCTCATCTGTCGGTATTCCTGAGAGACGAGTATAAACATGCCACCACCTTAGATGTACGAATACAATACCACGTTTTTTCACTATATTGTCACCATATTTCTCAGGACTAGCAGGCGCATAACTCCTATCTGCAGAATAAGTATAGGGCTGATGCAAAATACGAATGTAATCTCGAGTAGTCAAAGATCCTCACAGTTGGGATTGTTGTTAAGGCAAACAAGGTGTTGTTTACACTGTGGACCTATACATGTGGACCTGTACATTTCGCGCACCCATGATAAAATGCGCACAAAAATGGAGAGGTAAATTCTGGTTTGAGGATAGCTGTTCGATAATTTCCGTTGCGGCTGTTGACTATGCTAAACTGCACGTCCGCAAACCTGTTACTCCACGGCCAGTTATGTCCTCCATGCTCAAAGGAAATTGGCACAACTTCTTGGAGCACTTGCCAAAAGAGGTGGGCCTGCCAAAGGGCCTTCCACGAGGATATAGCGTACTCGAAATGACCTTGATTTTTCCTGGATTATTCAAAATCAAAATACTTTACCCTACCTGCTGAAAGAATTATTATATTAACTAAAAAACTATCAATGCTCATAAATATCATCCACAGTTCAGGCTACTCGTCCTGCGTCGTGCGTAATGTTCCCTAAATATAAATATTACGCACATAGCACAGCATTCGGTTACAATACCTTTCTCAAATATACGTCTCTCATGTCATAGAGTAGGTAAAGGTAAACATGCTATGGATTCATTTGGTTATCAATATCTGAGAACTTAAAATTCCTTGAAATCTAGACTGATTGAAACATGTCCAGACGGACAGAATTAACATAAAGTTCTTTAGTTAAATAACTTACCTTTTCCTGCGGCCAATGCCCTTTGTGGCAATCTCATCGGAACATTAATTCTGGCTAATTGGATAGTTTTGCAAGTTCGGAGGAGAATTCTACTAGCCATGTTTGCGACAACTGTACTTTCACTTCCCACTCTATGACCTGAGACAGTCCGTTGTACTGAAATGACCTGACGTCTAGCCTGCGCTGCCTATGACTGACGTACACTTGACCATTCATGGCGCAGTGGTGGTGCGTATAGACCAATAGGCTGGAAGAAACAAAGCTTAGGCTTTCAAGCAGGTGTTCATTTCATTATTAGCCTACAAACATGTGAATCTATAGGCCTATTTAGCTACACTTACCAAAAAAACTTTTTACAGTCTATATTTAATCAGAATGCCTATGTGTGAATGTGCCATAAATTACCAACTATTTACTCAATAGGCTAACAATAGCAAACTTTGCGCTTTAATACGGAGTCCTACATGGCCATGGTAAGAATGTGTTCTTATTGAGCTGGGATTTTTTGAGCTCTTATTGAGTTCCCTCGCAATACTTTGCCATCTCACAAGTTTTTGCGTTAGGCTACCTCGCAATGCAAAATTATCGCGTGGGAACGTACAACGTATTGTAAGGAAAGTGTTGGGAGGGAATGCAAGACTATTGCAAGGTCTTCTATACATTTAATATCTATACTTCTATACATTTATTGCTATACACATCCACCTCTAACAAATAATTCCCACTATGGCCCTTTCGGTGAGTCTCACCGTAGATTTTTCTCAACATACCATTAATACGGCTGTTATGCATCTGTGGAATCAAATGTTTATTTTACACTGTTTCAACAGTAGTCACATAAAAATAGCATCAATGCATCACAAATGCAGCAAACAGAATGAGAGAGTTGGGTGAGTCACTGGAGGGAATAGGCTATACAGCCATTTGCTGATTATTTGGGATACATTTCTGTAAATGTTGTGTTACCATGTACAATCACAAAATGTGTTTTTAGCGAATACTCCTTATTAAATAAGTCTATTCATGCCAGCAAAAGCCTCTTATCTTCCTCTCATTTCCTCCCAGTGTCCATGTACACATTGATCATTCCTCTCCTCGTCACGACACCTGTGCCCTTCTGTCCTGACTCACAGACACTCAGAAAAACAATTACAAATCTGGATGAAAGAAAAATGAAGGTTGCTTTGCAGTGTTCCCTTTCCAAAAGTACACATCATATCATCATATCATCATTAAATATGTCTTTTCAAAGAACTAAAAGGTCCATGGAATGTCCTTCACAGAGGGTGATGAGGAAAGAGCTCACACTAATTGCCAAGGCTCAAGTTCAATAGGGAATATCTACACTAATTGATAAGGCTCAAGTTCAATAGGGAATATCTGCACACTGCAGACCGTAAGTCAACTGCAATGTTACAACTAGCAAATACTCAAGTAATTGTCTACATCTACTAAAAACTTAACCCACATACTATAGTAGAATAAACATAATACATGAGGTGCTACAGTTATATTTCATAATTCCTGAATTTCTGTAAGATATCAGAAGGAGCGTCGGCTGACCAGCGGAATCTCTGATGCCAGTAGTCACCTGGGTGAAGAGAAAAATATAGACAACAATAAACAGCTTTAAATAAGATGCACTTTACAGCAGAGCAAGTGAAGAAACAGCACGTGTGAATAAACAACACTCATATAATACTACACAATTAAAAGGCCGTAACACATGCATTAACATGTCATAGGAAAACAAGAAGTCAGACACAGATGAGCTACTTGTATACTGTAACAGAAAATGAAGAGTCTCTCACTGGAGGACAGAGGAGCCTCCGAGGACAGCTCCTCAGTCTGCTCCAGTTTAGAGATGGAGGCCTTCTCCTCAGGTACTGGCGGTGCTGATGATTCCTTGGAGTCCTCCAACATAGGCTCTTTCTTAGCCCTCACGGCCCAGTGCATTGACTGAAAACAATATACAGCATACCTCATCAAACAATGGACCACTAGAATTATTTTTACCACCAACTGTCACCTGTTTATTCAGTACCGGAACCGATGAAATAATGTATACTGTAAGTTACTAAAGATAATAAGTTGCTAAATCTACATGCTTTACATCAACTGTTATTTTTGCCTCTACATTCTGCATTACATCTGACTACATATCTTTATGGTAACACACTGACAGGAGTATGTTTAATGTATCTACATACAGTTTTCACAGACTGGCTGAGGGCTCGCCAGTCTCGGAAAGGCACTGTTAACTGGCTCCTCATCCAAAGGTCATAATTCTTCCTGCTCTCCTCATTGGTCAAAACCTCTTTAGCTTCCTGTAACCTTTGAAATTCCTCCACTGGAAAAGAAAGAAATGTTGAAAACCAAATATTATATGAATATATTAATGCATATTTTTGAAACAGAAAAGGACCATAGTTAAATTAATGTGTCTTTAAATGTTATTTTGGATGTAGTTTGACTATGCGCTACATTTATTCACCTGACGTTTTTAATCCAAGCGACTTGTATGAGGAACAACAATTCCTTGCAAAGTTTTAATGTCTGAAATTGTGGTCCAGCTACTCCATATAGAACCAAGGGTTGCATGGATTTCCGTAAGGGTAGTTATAGCTTTACTAGAGCTTTGAACAACATGAGGGTGTTGAAGAAAACAGGATAATAGTCTTGCTATTCAGCAAGCAGCAAGCAGCACAAACTTCATTAAAACCATGCATACAAAAAAGAGTAAAGGGTCATACCTGCTTTGGGGTTTTCTGGATGCTTGTCAGGATGACAAGCCAATGCTCTTATTTTGTATTCATTCACTATCTGTTCTGTCTTAAGGATGAAGACAAAAACAAGAGAGCCTGATTATTTTTCACAAGACAAGAACCACGAACATCTGTTCATGGTCAATTGAGGTCAAGAAATATGTTTGGCAGTTACAATTCTCTGTACCCTCTTCTTTGAAAGAAAATGACTAAGACATCATCAGATTGTGCATTGTGGGCTATGACCATGAAGACAATTAGCCTGCAGCGGACCCGCTATTCGTATTCAACAGGTCCGCCTACCTTTGGGTCTCTTGTTGAGCTATGAGTCATCCAGTTTGATATTAATAAACGATGATGGAGTAAGAATACACAGAACACAGCGCCTGTATAATACATATTCAAACAAACTGTCGTTAAAAACTACACTCGTTTGTCCAGATGTGCTTTCCATTTTCACAAGAAAGTCTATAAACTATTCTAAGTGGTTTGTTTTTTTTAAAACAGTGGGCTACTCGAATGCACTGCAGAAACATAGCATGACTGAAGAATTGCAAATGTTGGCTATCACAAAAGTAAGCTACACCACCATAACAAACAACCAATCTTACCGATGACAGCTCATCGCACCCAAGTAGGCCGTAATAATCTTCCAAATCTTCCGATCTGCAATTCAAAATCGACTCCATATGAGCCAAAGAACCCTTGCCGTTGCCAACAGTGCCGTCACCTCTCACAGCCTGCTAGATGTGACAATTTTGTATCTGCCACTGTTACAATATATTCACATGCTCTCAGTGCGCATGCGCATTCTTTTCATCGTCTGTCAACTCTGCTCGGCTCAACTCTGACACACAGGGAATGCCAAAGGCAAAGGCAGAGTTTGAAAATCAGTAATTACGAACACATTATGGCAAAATTACAAGACCATGTTTCAAATTTGAAGAAATAAAATGTACAGGCTTCAAACAATTGTGGAGTCGAATAGAAGAGAGACAACAAGACTCTTTATCACACTCCCCCAAATTATTGATTTACCATATTACTGTTAAATTACATATAACTTTTCATTGTTTCATTGTTTTCATTATGGTTTGGTCATCCACTATCCCATAATGCCTCACTGCTCATTCAAGCACCATCGGAAGTGTACTCTATTCCTTTTCCACCCATTACAGCGCGAGTAGCATGGTGGTGGACTGAGGCAGGGGTCTGAAATTTACAATACAGCGGTTTAGATAAAGTTGTCCAAGATGTCTTTCCCCGCAAAGGAAGAGGAGGAGGAGGTACAGCGAATATCTTTTTTATTTAGTAGAATTCGCCGCCATGTGACTTCTCTTGTCCGTGATGGCGCAGCTAGCTAGTTAGCTAACTGAAGGCTAGCCGGCAGATGCTTCTAGTAACGTACACAGCATCACTCGCATTTGCTAGCTAGCTCGTCATGCTGAAAGAAAACCCCGTTGCATTCAAACTAGGTTGGATTGCAGTGATATGCTGTAATTTAGTAAGTGGTTAAGTAAAACAAATCACATAGTCAATAGTTGAAACGATTGTCATTCTGCCACAGTAAGTTGACGCTAATGTCAGGTCAATTTTTATTGACTTGTGATGGACAGCTTGTAAATCTCTTCAGATGCCATTGTCTTTACAGATATAGCTTAAGCACATGAAATATGTAAGCAATGGCATATTGAGTTTGTGTATTTGGGGAAGCCTAGCCCCAATGCTTCTCCCTTGTTCGTTTTAGTGTTTCGTCTAGGCCTGACGTTAATTGAATTTCTTGATTCTTAATATCTCAGTTCTGCGTGTCTAATGTAATTTCTCAATCTTTACAGTATGACCCATATTCATATACCAATGACTATGATCTTCACACTGGTAAGTAGCCTATGTGGATTAGTCATACAATTGTTGTGCTGTGCCATGATGTGAATTCCATGTTATCCTGCTTCTCTTGACATACTTTTAAGCTGGCCAGGCCCGCTCAATCTCTCCCCCACTTTGCCTTTGCCCCCACTTTCTCCCTCAGGTGACCCAAAAGCTGACCTGGCATTTGAGCGTCAGTATGAGCAGCAGACCTACCACGTCATCCCTGAGGTGATCAAGAACTTCCTGCAGTATTTTCACAAGACCACCTCAGATCTCATCGACCAGAAGGTGTACGAGCTGCAGGCCAATCGGGTGTCCAGTGAGAGCATCGAGCAGAAAATCTATGAGATCCAGGATGTTTACGAAAACAGGTGTGTGTTGTAGAGTTGTTCACACTTCCAGAAACATCTGTCATTGAGTTTCAATTGATTGGTTATTTAAAGGTTAAGGTCGTTGTTTGTTATCGATCAATTGATCGCCATTGTATGTGTGGCTTTTAGCAAAAATCACCGTTGAGGATGATGTCAGCTGTATAAAGAAGGAGTAGTGTATTGGAGCTGTAGTATGGGGATAGTGGGGTGCTGTTGTTATTCAATTCTTAATGCTTTTGAATCTCTCTTGTCCAGCTGGAACAAGCTCACTGATAGATTTTTTAAGACCTCTCCCTGGCCTGAGGCGGAGGCCATCGCATCACTGGTGGGCAATGGTAAGTGTGTTTGGCCCCTCTCCTATTGAGATTTTATAGGGTTCCGTTTGTTTGGACTTTGAACATACATGATCGATGTCTATTAATGTGTGAGATCATTTGGTTGTCTCTCTTTCATCCTCTTGCAGATGCAGTGTTCTTGATTCTTTATAAAGAGTTGTACTACAGGCACATCTACGCTAAAGTCAGCGTAAGTTTGAGTTGATTTTTTTTGTCTTGTCTATGGATTATAAATCTGCTGTTATAAATAGTGTTAAACTAGTGAATGTTCCCTATATTACAAATTGGTATTTCACTAAATTTGGCATAGCATAGAAATTCTATTTTTAGAGGTTGATGAGGTGAAATTGTTGTGTTGATGTAGTTTGAGTGGTGTAATCTAATATATTCCGTCATATTTTCATAGGGAGGACCAACTCTGGAACAGAGATTTGAATCATATTATAACTATTGCAATCTTTTCAACTACATTCTCAGTAAGTATGTTTCTTTGCAAGCATCTTAACTTGCTTTGATACACACAGTTTAATCTCTTTGAACAACATGCAGAGTACCCTTTTGTACACTGAGTGCACTACATAACTCAAAGTAAACAGTCTTGAGAAGCTGAATCTGTGTTGTACTTAGTATTACTTTTGTCCAGTTTGCAAATTATACGGGTACAATCAATTGAAGTATTCAGTGTGTTACCATGGTATAACCATGAATGTTGAAAAATGTTTTAAAGAAAATATGAGGTCACTCTCAAGAGTGAAAAAGTTTCAACTTTTTGGATCCCCAAACTGAAGAGCACCAGAGGAACACCCTAACAGCACTCCTTGCAAATTGTTTGTGGCTGGATATATAATATTTTCTAAGTCCCCAGTTGATGAATTTCTCCTCATGATGCTGGTCTGACCCTCCGTGTTGTGCTTTCTCTGTAGATGCCGATGGGCCCGCACCTCTGGAGCTTCCCAACCAGTGGCTTTGGGACATCATTGATGAGTTCATCTACCAGGTAAAACCAAAGTCAATGCTAGAGTGTGCAATATGATTTCACCAACACCATTTCATGAACGGTGCTACACTGTATTGTCGCATCAATAGCATTTTGATGTTATGAGGTTTAATCCTGAGCCCTTTTGCTCCTTCCTGTAGTTCCAGTCCTTCAGCCAGTACCGGTGTAAGACTGCCAAGAAGTCTGAGGAGGAGATTGAGTTCCTTCGCAACAACCCCAAGATCTGGAATGTGCACAGCGTGCTGAACGTGCTCCACTCTCTGGTAGACAAAAGCAACATCAACGGACAGCTGGAGGTCTACACGAGCGGAGGTAAGACGAGATGAGGGGCTACTTCATTTGTCATTTGTGCAGAATATAATGTTAATCTTTATACAGTTACTTTTGTGCAGGATATAATGTTAATCTTTATACAGTTACTTTTGTGCAGGATATAATGTTAATCTTTATACAGTTACTTTTGTGCAGGATATAATGTTAATCTTTATACAGTTACTTTTGTGCAGGATATAATGTTAATCTTTATACAGTTACTTTTGTGCAGGATATAATGTTAATCTTTATACAGTTACTTTTGTGCAGGATATAATGTTAATCTTTATACAGTTACTTTTGTGCAGGATATAATGTTAATCTTTATACAGTTACTTTTGTGCAGGATATAATGTTAATCTTTATACAGTTACTTTTGTGCAGGATATAATGTTAATCTTTATACAGTTACTTTTGTGCAGGATATAATGTTAATCTTTATACAGTTACTTTTGTGCAGGATATAATGTTAATCTTTATACAGTTACTTTTGTGCAGGATATAATGTTAATCTTTATACAGTTACTTTTGTGCAGGATATAATGTTAATCTTTATACAGTTACTTTTGTGCAGGATATAATGTTAATCTTTATACAGTTACTTTTGTGCAGGATATAATGTTAATCTTTATACAGTTACTTTTGTGCAGGATATAATGTTAATCTTTATACAGTTACTTTTGTGCAGGATATAATGTTAATCTTTATACAGTTACTTTTGTGCAGGATATAATGTTAATCTTTATACAGTTACTTTTGTGCAGGATATAATGTTAATCTTTATACAGTTACTTTTGTGCAGGATATAATGTTAATCTTTATACAGTTACTTTTGTGCAGGATATAATGTTAATCTTTATACAGTTACTTTTGTGCAGGATATAATGTTAATCTTTATACAGTTACTTTTGTGCAGGATATAATGTTAATCTTTATACAGTTACTTTTGTGCAGGATATAATGTTAATCTTTATACAGTTACTTTTGTGCAGGATATAATGTTAATCTTTATACAGTTACTTTTGTGCGGTTTGACTTGGGCTCTCAGTATCCTGATACATTTGGATGGATATTGGGTCCTACTTGCTTACAATACACAGATGGGTTTCCAAAAAATCAAATATTGTGAAAATGTTCATTTTTACCCCCTAATTTAGTTCAAAAAGTGACGCATGTATTCATAACATATAAAGTAAGCTATTTCGAGCCTTTTTTAATTTAATTTTTATGACTAATGATGACTGCTTACAGCTCATGAAAAACCAAAATCGGTTATCTCAAAATATTAGAATAAAAAGTTCATAAAACAGAAATGTCAACCTGAGAAGATCTCTAATCATGTTAATTAACTCAAAACACCTGTAAAGGTTTCCTGAGCCTTAAATCTCCCAGTCTGGTTCATTACACACAACCACAATCATGGGGAGGACTGCAGACTTGACAATTGTCCAGAAGACAGTTATGGACACACTCCACAAGGAGGGTAAGACAAGACAATTGCTGAAAGGGCAGGCTGATCACAAAGGGCTGTATCAAAGCAAATCTGTGGAAAGTTCACTGGAAGGAAAAAGTGTGGTAGGAAAAGGTGCACAAGCAAAAGGGATGACGGCAGCCTTGAGGATTGTGAAGCGAAGACGATTTAACAACTTCACAAGGAGTGGACAGAGGTTGGGGTCAGTGCATCAAGAGCTTCTGTGCACAGACGTGTCCAGAAAAAGTGTTGCATTACAAGCCTCTCCTGAACCAGAGACAGTGTAAGAAGCGTCTTACCTGGGCTAAGGATCGAAAGAACTGGACCGTTGCTCAGTGGTCGAAGGTCCTCTTCTCAGATGAGAGCAAATTTTGCATTTCATTTGGAAATCAAGGTCCCAGAGTCTGGAGGAAGAGTGGACAGGCACAACAGCCAAGTTGCTTGAAGTCCAGTGTGAAGTTTCCACCGTCAGTGAGGCTTTGGGGTGCAATGTCCTCTGCTTTTGTTAGTCCACCGTCTTTTCTCAAGTCCAGAGTCAGTGCAGCTGTCTACAAGGAGATTTTAGAGCACTTCATGCTTCCATCTGCTGGCCAGCTTTATGGAGATGCTGACTTCCTATTCCAGCAGGACTGGGCACCTGCCCGCAGTGCCAAAAGTACCACAGAGTGGTTTGCTGACCATGGTATTGCTGTGCTTGATTGGCCAGCCAGCTCGCCTTGACCCCCACAGAAAATCTATGGGGTATTGTCAAAAGGAAAATGAAATACACCAGACCCAACAACACAGATGAGCTGAAGGCCGTTATCAAAGTAACCTGGCCTTCAGTAACGCCCCAGCAGTGCCATGGGCTCATTGCCTCCATGCCACGCCACCTTGATGCAGTAATTTGTACACAAGGAGCCCCAACCACGTGCCTACTGGTTAGCGCTTCGGACTTGTAACCGGAGGGTTGCTGGTTCGAACCCCGACCAGTAGGCACGGCTGATGTGCCCTTGAGCAAGGCACCTAACCCCTCACTGCTCCCCGAGCGCAGCTGTTTTTGCAGGCAGCTCACTGCGCCGGGATTAGTGTGTGCTTCACCTCATTGTGTGTTCACTGTGTGCTGAGTGTGTTTCACTAATTCATGGATTGGGATAAATGCAGAGACCAAATTTCCCTCACAGGATCAAAAGAGTATATATACTTATACTTATATATAACCAAGTATTGAGTGCATACATTTACTTTACTTATTATAACTTATCAACTTATTATTTTTTCTGAAGTTCGACATCTCTATTTTATGAACTTTTTTATTCATGAGCTGTAAGCCCGAAATAAAATTTCTCAATATTCACATTTTTTGACCCACAAAAAATGTGAATATTGAGACCCACCTGTAGTTCATTCATCATGGTTTATGAAAGTGAGTTACTTGAGTGAAAGTGATGAAAGTGAGTTACTTAAAAGTGAGTCTCCTACAAACTCAAAGAAAACACCATTCAATTCAAAAATCAGTGAAATGTTTTCCTAATGCCAAGTGATCTGATCTAATCTGGTCTGCTGTGTCCTGGGTACAGGCGACCCAGAGAGTGTGGCTGGGGAGTATGGACGCCACTCGCTCTACAAGATGCTGGGCTACTTCAGTCTGGTGGGGCTGTTGCGCCTGCACTCACTGCTGGGCGACTACTACCAGGCTATCAAGGTCCTGGAGAACATCGAGCTCAACAAGAAGGTAGGCCTCGTACTGCACGCCTGCCCTGCGATGCTGTTGAGTGTGTGATTGTGTCTGCAGGGCTGTGCATAGCCCTGTCTAGTGTGTATGGTGACCATGGCCAGGAACAGCTCTCTTTTTTTGTTGATTTCAAGACTAAATTGATCTAATGTCCATTTAATGTTTCTGTATTAATGTATGTTGTATGTCATGTCTGTGTCTTCTGAATGGACCTTGACTCTGCCAATAAAGTTGATGATGTATGTAATAGTGTTCAAAACACTGATACATTAAAGTAATAGTGAGATTATTATTAAAGTCTTAAGTCCCATTTAATTCCCACAGTCTCTCAAACATGCGTTCTTTTCTGTTCTGACCAAACTGACCCCCTCTTCTCTGTCCTCCATCAGAGCATGTATTCTCGCGTTCCCGAGTGTCAGATCACCACCTACTACTACGTGGGCTTTGCTTACCTGATGATGCGCCGCTACCAGGACGCCATCCGTGTCTTCGCTAACATCCTGCTCTACATCCAGCGCACGCGGAACATGTTCCAAAGGTCAACCTACAAATACGAGATGGTCAGTCCCTTCTCTTGAGTCTTTTGTTGTCTCTAAGAACTTGTCCAAAGCTTGTTTCTTGTGTAAGGTCTTTCGTTGTACAGCAGTTTATTTTGCTGAAGATACATGTCAAGACAGCCAATCATCTTGTAATGTCTAGTATTAGAAGGCTAGGGAATAGGGTTGGCTTCGCTCAGATGGATTGGTTTAGGCTGAGTGATATTGGTTTGTGATGCCTGCACTCATGGGCTGTCTTGCCGCCTTCTCCCTCCCATCACCAGATTAACAAGCAGAATGAGCAGATGCACGGCTTGCTGGCCATCGCCCTGACCATGTACCCCATGAGGATCGACGAGAGCATCCACACTCAGCTGCGGGAGAAGTACGGCGACAAGATGCTCCGCATGCAGAAAGGGTGAGTAGAGTCCTTACTTACACACACACAAGGACGCACGCACGCACGCACGCACACACACTCACTCACTCTCTCACCAGCTACAGTGTCCTACTTAACGCTGTTGTCCTAAATGCTGTTCTTGCAAAGGGAATGAGAAGGGGGCACACATTTTGACATGCCTCTAAACATACCTGCTGTTTAATTAATAATTGATTTATCAGATCAGAATAATCAGTATTTTTGCCTCCATACAAAATGTCCGGTGTGATCTGGTTTGAATGTTACGCCTCATGTATGTAACAGGGTTCCCATGGGTCATGGAATTTCTGGAATATCATTGAATTTCGGAAAGTCTATTCCAGACATGGAAAGTCAGGGAATTTATCATTTTTGGGGCAAAGTCATAGAATATCAGGGCATTTTATTGAAGCATTTTAAAATGTACTTGCCAAAATACATTAATATAAATATATTTCCACACAGAATTGGTGTTTGTCTGGTTATTAGCTTTACTGCTTGCTTGAGTAGTTGTGGTTAATCCAACTTTGTTTATTCAGTGCCCATTTATTTATCTCCCGCTCTAAAAAAGTAAACGTTTCTTGAACGCTACGCGGCTGCTCTGAAATCATTGGTCGGTATATTGTACCATTCATTATATAGTAAGTCATGGAAATTCCGTTTTTTGTCAGGGAAAAGTCATGGAATTTTACATTTGACTTAGAGTGGGAACCCTGATGTAATGTTTGTCTGGTTTCCTCTGTGGTGTCCTCCAGAGACCTGACCGTCTTTGAGGAGCTCTTCAGCTTCGCCTGCCCCAAGTTCCTGTCTCCGGTGGTGCCCAACTATGACAACGTCCACCCCAACTACCACAAAGAGCCCTTCCAGCAGCAGCTCAAGGTCTTTGCCGAGGAGGTGCAGCAGCAGGCCCAGCTCTCCACCATCCGCAGGTACCGCACTTCCCTGTGTGTGTGTGTGTGTGTGTATATAGACCATAGGTACCACACTTACCTGTGTGTGTGTGTATAGACCATAGGTACCGCACTTCCCTGTGTGTGTGTGTGTGTAAAGCTGTTTGTGCCTTTTTTGTTGTTTTGGTTTGTTTTTATTTATTTGACTAAACTTCACACTTCTGTGTCTGTGTCTGTGTGTGTGTCTGTGCATTTAAACCCGTTCTCCTCCCTCCCTCTCTAGCTTCCTGAAGCTCTACACCACCATGCCAGTGGCCAAGCTGGCCGGCTTCCTGGACATGTCCGAGCAGGAGTTCCGCATCCAGCTGCTGGTCTTCAAGCACAAGATGAAGAACCTGGTGTGGACCAGCGGCATCTCCGCCCTGGACGGAGAGTTCCAGTCCGCCTCCGAGGTGGACTTCTACATTGACGGGGTGAGTCTCAGCTATCGTATGACCACAGAGACTACAGTACATGGTCAGCTCACAAAGGGGATACCTTGAGATTTGTTCAAGTTTGTGCTGTAGGTTCTCATGAATGGTTTAGTGTTGTGTTTGGTGTGTTGCCATGGGTCAGTTTATTATATGATCACAAAGGTTTCTTGGTGTGTTTTCGAGCTTTCCATGTCACAACTGATATCACATACTGTTTTCTTTCTCAACTCGGATCAGCCAAAAGTGCACAGGACTATGGCAAAATTAAATTGCATTAATTGCAGTTGATTTGTTCAATGCATATTCAGCTGTTTAAATTTCATAATCTTCGTGCAGGATATGATTCACATCGCAGACACCAAGGTGGCCCGTCGCTATGGAGATTTCTTCATCCGACAGATCCACAAGTTTGAAGAGGTAAGTGACAGATCTCTGGTCTTTGTCATCATTGTGATGTGTTTTCGCTAGTATGATTGCATATTTTCATGAAATATGAAATTTATAAAATATACACATACAGGACTCAGTGCTGTAAAATGTGCGTGCTACACACACACACACACACACAGTCTCTCTAACACACACAGTCACAGTCTCAGGACACTGTGCTGTAAAATGTGCGTGCTATATACACACACACACACACACACACACACACACACACACAGTCTCTCTCTCTCACACACACACACACACACACACACACACACACACACACACACACACACACACACACAGTCTCTCACAGACACACACTCGGTACACATCATATTGAATTTTGTTCTTGTTCCTCCTTCCAGCTGAACCGGACCCTAAAGAAGATGCCTATGAGCGGCAGCTCTACAAGTGCCACTGCCGCCACCCGTTCATGAGTTTGTCCAGCCAATCAGAAGCTGGAATTTTACTAGTTACACACGTCTGACCAACCAATCAGAGCCCATCTTTCTGAACCCCAAAGTCAGACTTTATCAATTTTCCGAGTTCAGATTATGTAACACTTTTTGAATTTACACAGAAAATGGAAATAAATCTGAAGTGGATGAAATGTTTTTGATGTGTTTCTTGATCTTAAATGCTTATACCAAAGTTCTTTTAGGCAAGTCCCTCCACTCGGCGGCCAAATTGCATCGCTTTTTGGGCACTCATCGGGCATCCTATTCGGCAGAAATGCGCATGCGCAAGGCTTCATGACACCAACCTTGCTCCAGCGGCGAGTTCACAACACATGATTGGCACGATGTCTTCACAACACACCATATGATTGGCTCAATGTATTCATATCACACCACTTGTTTGGCTCAATGTATTCATATGTCAACGTTTTGCCGAGGAAGGGGTGGGATATGTATAGACAATGGCCATATTGGCGTTACAAACTAACCCCATGCATTCCTATGGAGGATTTTTTGAGTGCTGTGTCTCATTAGAAAGTCTCTGCTTATACTTTCTTGTACTTCTTTTTGTTGGGTATCACAAGGGGGCGCTATTGTTCCATCATTACAAACTGATCATGTGATCTATGCATCAGATTGCAATGAGACCCAGCCACTGTCCCATAAAATTTAATAGCATGGAGCCTATTAAATATAAATAAATTACTGGACAGGGAGACCGCAAAATGGCAAAGTGTAGACGACTACAATTATGTGTCTTAAAAGAATTATTACTGTCATAAATGCAGTCTGAATGTGATTCTGTTTCAAAGCAGTTGTAAGCGAGACATTACATACTGATGACTTACAACTGACCTGAGGCTAAACAAAGTAGGACCTGACCAATCGGAAACGGGCAGTACAAGCTAGGCCCACCTGTAGGCGAAAAAGTGAAACAGCCTTTGGCTTCCAACGTGAAAGTAATTCAAAACGATCTGGATTGTGGTTTACCGTCAGTCAGTGTGATCTGAAAATGATATTGATATATGTGGCTTTTCCAGTAACCTCTTGTGTGAAACCTGAACATTTGTCTCGATCCTTCCTGCACTGTGCGCCCCATGCAAGCTCTTTGTTGTGTCGTCGCATGGAGCTGAACCTGATATGAGGGCTGGCTACAGACGAGGATATTTCTGCCACAGACAATGCTGTCTGATAGCCTGGGCGTGTTCCCTAAGCAAGGTTTAATATCCTGTCGCTTGGAAGCAATAGTAAGAGGAATGCTGTGGTCAGGGTGACGTTTTAGTTGGCCCCCATCCCAGCGATCTCTGGGCCTGAGGCGTGAATAACCGTTGCATAATTAGGTTTATTTATCACAGATCGTCCAACAACATTTATCCCCCAAGCTGGTGACAACAGACATTCAATGACAAAAACATAGGACTTACAAAAAACGAGAATATAAAAATAAGACTTAACAACAGACCTGGCAATTCAACCCAGCTGAGATACAGAGAGAACCATTACAAGAAAAAAGAAGAAAAATGCACTGACTGATGACATCCAGTTTCACTCAACTCATTTTGGTAAGTCAGCTTTTTTTCTTCAAAAATATCATTTTTTGTTTTCTTTTTCTCTCTTTTCACTATATTAAAATTGAAAGAAAAAAAAAAAAAACCACAATGTTCTCTTTTTCTCATCTGACGTGGCAGTGTAAAGTCAGTCGAGTGGGGATTTGATCTGTCCACAGTGCTGGGACTGAAGCTTTTTAATGTAATCTTTTTTAACATAATCTTTTTTTAATTTTTATATGGACACATCTATATAGCTGCTGACTCCAAACCAGGTGTGTCTGATCAAGGCCAGATCCATGTTGGAGCAAGTCACCCACTGTGGAGGCAAAAGGTGGGTCCAAGGAGGTACAGTCCCAACACACAATCCCACCACCCCCTCTAGTCCCCTTTCTGTTGATTAAGACTGCCGTGCTTCTGAGCGGCTCAACTGTGTTTCACTAGAACACACTGTCTTTCTGCATTGCCACTCTGACTCCAAGGAGCACATTGTCCAAGAGAGTTCAGATTCTTTCGCTCTGACGCAACAAGAGGTCCAGATTGATGTGGTGTGTCAAACAGTGGGTGGTCTGTCTGTACGCAAGTCCTCAGTAGGTCCATGCCTTGGTGAAGATGTGAAGATTCTTCACATGATCCTTTTTGTGCTTACGAAGTGTCTTGCCTCCTGAATGCTCCCTGACAAGAGGGAGGCATGAGAGGGAGTCCTTTTTTATGTGGAGGCTGGTTTGATTTTTTTTTTTTTTTAATTCTTTTGTTGTTCAGGAAGATCCTTTTTATCCATTTCCCTGAAGGGAACCTCCAACGTTGAGCTTCCTGCTTTAACTCATTATCCACTTGGATCATCGAGTTTTCCTGTTGTCTCTTTTTTTCCCCCCCAGTTCACATACAAAATACTTCAGTTCACATACTTTTTTAACTTCTATCAATGGCCGTTCGCTGGTCTGAGAGAGCTCTATTTTTAAAATGATAGTTCTTCCCTTCCTGTGCGTGTGTGGATGTATGCAATCCGAGATGCTGAGCCAAAATGAAAGAGAAAACCCCTATTCTCTCTCCGAGAACACTTTGTTTGTCATGCCTCATCAAGAACAGGAGGTCATTCCTATTGAGCCATGATTACTGACACTCTCATCTCTGTTGACCTGCATGAGAGGAAAGATGTCCATAAGATGTCAGTGCTCTTTAATTCTCCCACTGATTCTCCCTTTAAAATTTGGCTTTGTCTTTTTTTCCCGCCCCAGACAACACATCTCCACACGCTAATGCCCTCCACAGACTACAGTCACCCACTGCTGTTGTCCCCAGTCCAACCCAGCCCTGGACCCAGATGCCTTCAGGGCAGGACATGGGCAGGTTGAGCAGGCGGGGTGTGGCAGCTGGAGGGTGGAGGGCAGCACAGGCGGGCTCTGCTCTGCTCAGCTCAGACCAGCGAGGCCTCGGCTAGTCATAACTCCGTCACCTCCAGTGGGCTCTCGGCTAGCCCGTGGCCGTCCTTGTGCCGGTGCAGCGGCGTGGACTTGGCCGACTCAGTGCGCGCGTTGCGCTCGGCGTACAGGCCGCCGTCGCCGCCGCCGTTCAGCGTCTCCAGCGAGCGCCCCAGCGCCCGCTGGTCGTCCTCGGGCAGGCTGTTGAGGTCAGAGGTCAGGAGCGTGCCCGTGCTGCCGTGCACCACGTGCACGCCCTCGGGCCCGCGCAGCTCCACCGGGTGCTTGTGCTTGAAGCGAAGCGTGCCGCCGCGTACGCCACCGCCCAGCCGCTCGTCATCGTCCTCATCCAGGTCACTCTGGATCAGCTGAGAGAGGAGATGGACGAGAGAGAGAATAAGAGAAAGAGATCATGAAGAGAGAGAGGGAGTGAGAAAGAGAGGACAATGAACAACAAATCAAGAGAAAGACTATTAAAAAAAAAAAATATCCATCCACATATGTACAGTTTTTGAGTTAAATTATGCAGTGGAATTTTGGGTGAGAAGAACCCTAAAGGTAAAAGAGAGATGCACAGTAAGCAGGAGGAGCCTTCAGAAGGAGAATAAAGGTTAAGGCAAGGTCTGAGAAGTCTTCAGCTGAGTGGACTGACTGAGACCACACACACACCACACCACACACACACCACACCACACACACACACCACACACACACACACACCACCCCACACCACAACACACACACACACACACCCAACACTGGGAAACTTTTGAAGAGGTAAAATAGTGGCGTTAGAGGGACAGGAGAGGCAGCCAACCCCAGAGACTGAGCAGTGGAGACACACAACACAGGTGTCTTTGCTCATGGATGAGACCATAGTGAGAAACCTGGAGACAGGTGTGAGCAGCAGGAAGGCAGAGAGCACAGCACAGCTCAGAGTCTCATCTCCCACCTCGGTGACGGACGACTGGTCGCCTTGGCTGGTCGACTTGGTTACCAGCCGTGCGGCAAACAGCTTTTTGAGCCTCAGGTAGTCGTCCAGAACCACATTGAGGAGGGAACCCTGATAGGACAGCAGCGGTTATCCGTTAGGACAGAGATGGTCATCACAGAGAGCTCAGACAAACCCCATTCACTCCACTGGACACACTAGCAGTTTACAAACACCATAATAAAATACGCATTTCTTTTTCCCCAGGTTCATGTTAAGTTGACATGTTGGTTCCATGTAAAGGTGCCATTTACAACATACTAAACATGTTTTAAAGATGATAGCTGAATCACTGACTTAGCTAAATCATTAACTTAACTAGTTTCACATAGATGTCTATAGATCTCTCACATAGATGGCCGAAATTCTCCTTTAAATACGAAAAGATTCTAACCCTCTTTATATCGACATTTACCGGAGCTCTCGTGAGTCCCCATGGTGACGAGCCTCCTGCCGGGAGGGTGGGGCTTAGCGCATGCGCCCAGTGATGTCTCACCTGTCAGTCGCAGGCCATGTCAGGAGAAGCAACACCTGGGCGCTAATGCTAACACCATGCTCACCTATACTCCTGATTTGCGACACCAGGCAGCAGACAGCTTAGGTTTGGGGTTAAGAGTCTCTCTCAGCAGGGAACTAAGCCATTTGAGTCCCCCTGAGGTTCCCCATGCACACCTGGCGTTCAAGTCTACAAGTGTGAATGTGGTAAACACACCACACCTGTGTGTGTGTGTGTGTGTGTGTGTGTGTGTGTGTTTTAACACGCATGCAGAGTGCAAAGTGAGTGAGCTGCCTGGGACTGGGCCATTCTACACTCTGACTTATCCAAATATCTGTTCCACTTTCATTACATCTCATTCAGTTAACCAACACATCTGGTTATTTGCGTTGAACACAATAAACATGTCATGTACAATAAGACAGTATTAGCAGTGCACTCTACCAGTCTCTTTGTTAACCATATATGTATGTCAGGAAATATGGTTGTAATTTGTGTTGTACAGTGTGGAATGTACTAATCTAATGGCAGTGTGTGTAGGAGTCCTGTTTGTGTCTCTGTGTGCATGTGTGTGTGTGTGTGTGTGTGTGTGTGTGTGTGTGTACAGATGCATCTCAAACAATTTGAATATCATGGAAAAGTTTAATTTTTTCTGTAATTTATTTCAAAAAGTAAAACTTTCATATAATGTAGATTCATTACACATAAAGTGAAATATTTCTAGCCTTTTTTTTGTTATACTCTTGATAGTTCTAATCTTGATGATTACGGTTTACAGCTCATGGAAATAAAAAATCCAGAATCTCAAGATATTAGAATAAAGAATTTATAATACAGAAATGTCGACCTGAGATGAGTTCTAAAAGCAAAACACACTGAGCCTTTAATCTCTCAGTCTGGGCAGGGCAATGGACTTTTCCAAGATATTCTAAATTTTTTTTTAGATCCACCTGTGTGTGTGTGTGTGTGTGTGTGTGTATGTATGTATAGTCTCACCTTAATAGGTCCTTCTCTCATAATCTGACCCAGTTTGGCGATGTTGTCGTACTCCTGAATGGCCGCCCGCAGGTAGCGATCATCTTCTGGCTTTGAGGCCTGTGGCTCACGCCCAAATGTGCCCTAGAGCCACACAGCCACGTGGTCATTGTCGTATATACAACATAAACATGAACATATATTTATGGGTGTATCTTGTCACGTATGGTCGTCAGTGTTCTGTGTCATCTCTGTGTGTGTGTGTGTATCTGTGTGCTCCCTTACATGAGTGCGCGCAGGGCTGTTCCAAAGGTCGGTGATGTCGCTCAGGTCCTCGGGCAGATCGTCCTCATGTTCTGCCTGTGCTGCCAGCTCCAGGTTCCTGCAGAACGGATCCAGCCACACTGGGTTTGCCCTGTAACACACACACACACACACACACATAAGCACACACAGCAACAACACTTGGGCCAGTTTCCTGTTGATGAAGCCTAATCTTAAGAACAGAAATATGGGAAAGCATATGGACACAAACACACAAACAATTACTGCAGAATATTTTATGATATGCTTTCATATCCAAAAGAGGGGATGTCTGCACACTGGGGTCTAGCTCCAAACTTTTTACATTAAAAACAAACAACAGTTCGGACGTGCACACAATCACTTGCTTTCATACCCACACACAAACAGACTACGTTGGGAAACGGCTGCTGGCAAGGGCAGGAATGGGATGAGGGATGACCGGTCGATCAGGTAAATCGGTTGAGCATGAGATGAGCTACATTTTCCATGAGGGTCCAGACTCACCATCTCTGTGTTTATTTCCAAAGTTAACCATGTGACTGCACATTATCCATAACATATAAACACTCTACTTTGCCATCTTTATGCCTTGACCTAGGCAGGGAAAGCAAATGTATTTTGTACATTTTCAGCATAGATATATCTGAACGTTTCCAGGAAATTGTTGAAATAAAAGAACAAAGAGTTGGTAACCAACTTCCAGTTTCTCCACATTCATAATACTGACTGGTTTGTGACGAAGTGGATAGCCTATAATGTGTTGCTACGTTCTAGAATGAGGCTTAGTCTAAGAAGCAAAATCTGACCTCATTTGGGGTAACTAGAGAACTCTGTGTTGTTGTCTGGAATAATGATAGTGGGGCAGCTCTAAACATGACACGGCTGTCTGGGACCGGACGGCTGTCTGGCAAATGAAGGTTCTCTAGACCTCTGGATTAGTCTGTGCAAGGACAGCATATGATTTCAAAGCAGGCCTGAATTTCCAGCAGGGACATTCCCTGATATAGGATATGGAGACTGAAAGATGGAACTGAGCTGAGGCGGTGTGCATAAGAATGTATGAGGAGACTAGTGTGTGTGTGTGTGAGTGTGTGAGAGAGAGAGAGGTGGGTATCACATGTGTGTCCTGTGTGTGAGAAGTGTCCTACCCCTCAAAGGAGTACTTGTTGGTGTTGGGCATTTCCAGGATGTCCACGAGCCCCGGGTTCCCTAGAGAGCAGGAGGAAAAAACATGTCCTTTAGAAGTCAGAGCACGTCCACACGGACACAGTCTCTCTCTCTCTTCTCTCTCTCTCTTCTCTCATCTCTCTCTCACGCATACATGCACACACATGCATAAACATGTACTGTCTTATGTCACAAAACACACACACAAGTATGTACGAAAACACATAATTTTACACAGGCACGCACTAAGACATGCACAGTTACACACACGCACACACACACATCCTTGTTTGTCTTAGCTCCTGGACTGCTGAGATAGCAAGGCAGGAGACTCCCCCACAGCAGTGCTCACCTGTGGAGCCGGCCACTATGGCTTTCAGCTTCCGCTTGTGCCTGCAAACAAAGTCAACACGTCAACATTAACCAAACTGTGTGTGTGTGTGTGTTTTGTTAAACCTATTTTGTATATTGTACAACTAGTATGACACAAAGTACCCCCTCCCCCCATTAAAACAACAACAATATATTCTTTACTTATTTTGTGATGTGTGTTAATTGTCATAAGATTAGACACAAAGTGTATCATGACAAGTTCAGCACACATATTTGCTCAACAGCTTACACCATACTGAGAGGAAGTTACAAGACCTACATTAGAGGAACTGGATGTGTGTGCGTGTGAAACGTGTGTGTGTGCGTGTGTGTGTGCGTGTGTATGTTTGTGAAACGTGCAAGTGGAAAGAGTATTTTTGCTTCTGCACTTCTCAGCTAGATCTATCTGGAGATGTGACGTAGATGATAGTGCTGCAAAAATGCCTTCCTGAGTCCCGGCCAAGCGATAGTGATCTAAGATGGGGATTAACGGACTGGGCAATCTGTTCTGCTGGATGTGCCTCGGTCTGTCTCCATTATGCAACCATGCGGAGGCTTACAGATGGATGTGTTTAGGGTCAGGTACTCTCAGTGGTTGAGTTATACAACGGAAGACAAAATGTTGACAGGATGATGTTGACAGGGAACCTTTTCCCATGGCATGAAGAGAGAAAGTTCTGCACTAAGTTAATCAGACAGTTTAAATAGGTAGAACTGAATGTCCTTACACTGTACGGTAGTACCAGTTCATGAAGATGAACAGCATAGCAGCGATGAAGAGCAGCACTGCAAGAACAATAATGGCCATCTGGAAACATGAAAAAGAGGGATCTTTCTTACTGCTTTATTAAAGGCAAAGTCAAAGTCAACTTCATGGTCAATACTATTATATGTACAAGACATATAGAGGAATTGAAATTGCGTTTCTCTCATGCCCACGGTAGGGTAAAGCAACATCAATAACACAATAATACAGCAGCAATGTAAGAGATCAAAATTACTGCATATGAAAGTACAAAACACTACAAGTATTGGTAACACTTTATAACTACACACAATTCATCATTTATTAAGCCTTTGTCACTTATTAGTTAATGATTTGTTCATCATTAGTAATTTCTTGTTCATACATAATTTATCATTAGTAAAGCATTTGTTCACACAGTTATAAATGGTTTGTTCATAGTAAATAAGCCTATCCAAAAAATATGTTTGTAAGTACATGATTTATACTTAATAAAAAATGAAACATCCACTTATAAATGAAATAATTTTCCCATTATAAACCAGTTGCAAACTATTACAAAATGCTTTGTTCATCATTTTTAAAGCATTGCTCCTATGTTAATTCTCATAAATAAAGTATTTGTACACACAGTTATAAATGGTTTGTTCATAATAAGCCTATCTATGTTTATAAATTATTGTCAATACTTAATAAATTATGCAATAATATTTTGTTGATGAAGTAATATTTCCATTATTTAACACATACACATGCACTAATGATTAGTTAGGGTGAGGATACATATTTTATAAACCACTTCCTTATACTATAAATCATGATTAACTCAGGAGTTACAAGTGGTTAGTTAAAGATATTTTGTGAGCTTATCTAAAGTGAGGACTTTATCTGCCTTGCAACGCATTTTCAAATGAGTTGTAAAGATTACATTCACACTCATTCATTTAGCAGGCACTTTCACCCAAAGCGACACATGTCAATGAAATGAAAGGGCAAGGCCACATTGGTGGACGCCGGGGTTTGAACCCCCAACTTTATGGGTTACTGCATTACAACTGTTAAATACTGGAGATATTACTTGATCAAAAACATATTATTACATCATTTATTAAGTATTAACAATAATGTATAAACATATTTCAGATATAGGCTTATTTATTATGAACAAACAATTTATAACTGTGTGAACAAATGCTTTACTGATGATAAATTATGTATGAACAATAAATTACTAACAATGAACAAACCATTAACTTATGAGTAACAAAGGCTTAATCAATGATGAATTGTGTGTAGCTATTATAAAGTGTTACCACAGTATTTACAATGTTTAAATATATTTACAATGTAGTGCGAATGGAGCGGAAACATTCCCTGCAGAGAAAAGACAGCAGTAGATGTATTAATTTTTTCAAAGTGGCTGGTGTTATTTGCGTGAATGTGTGTATGTGGGGCACACACATACACACACACACACCTGCAGAGTTGTGAGGTCATCTGGGGCCCTGCCGGTCTCGGCCGGTTGGACGTCCAGGACGTTGTAGTTCCTGAACAGGTTTCTCAACTGCTCCATATTCTCATCAATCATCTGGATCACTCTGGGTCAGAATTCAGATTTTTAAACAGCCGCACATTACAATGACACAAGTCTGTGTGGATGTCAGGACATCACAAAGAAACAAAACACACTGCATGAGTAGACTGGGAATGGATGAGATGAAATCGAACCTCTCCACATCCAGAATGCGGTTGGTCTGCTTGTTGACCACGTGGATCAGCATGTCTGTCTGAGCGAAGTTCACACGCCCCTTCTTATCCACATGGAACTGAAACATGGAATAATGTGTAAGTGTAATAAATACACACACACACACACAAACACTCTCACACACTCACACACCTGCCTTTAATCTCTTTTTCACTAGTCTTTTTCACTCACATAAAATATGAGTGGGGCGGTGACAAACATCTTCAAACTCATACATATCTCTACCATTTCTCTCTCTTTCTACCTTTCACACTCACATGGAGGGACTGTTATGGATAGCCACAGACATGCACACAGACATACACACAGACCTGGCCACTACCGTAACGAACATGCACACACACACACACACCTGCACATCATCTGTGCTGACGATGGCTCCTGTGATGTTGGACAGAAGATTAACAAACTCCTCTTGGAACAGACGCACACGCTCTGGGGTCTCGTTGATGACGATTTTCACACGCTGGTCATCCCTCAGGATGTAGATGCCCACGTTGGTGATGTCGCTGTGCCCCGCCAGGTCTCGGGCTAACACTTCCACCACAAAGTAACCAGGAGCATAAGCCATGAACAGGTCAAATGTACGGATTATCCCATCCGTTTCACCTGAGAAAGAGAGAGAGAGAGCGAGAGGGAGAAGGATAGAGAGAGAGGTTCATATGATGTTTTAGTTCTACTAAACTCTTTATATCAAAAACAGTTCGCCATTAATTGCTTTGAGTAGACCTAAACTGAGGGGAATGGAACAGAACTGAATCAAACGGAGCTGAATTGAGGGCAATAGGCCAGGGCATATGTGGGAAGAGGAAGTAAGAGAAAACAGTACTGAACATTTCATCAAACAGCACGCCAGTGAAATTCTTGTGAAATTTCATTTAGTGTTATCCTTAAGTGACACAGTTTGCAGCTGAACTGGACTTCCTTTGTGATAAAAGGCCAGTTTAACATGATCCAACATTTAATTTGAGAGAAGCCTAAGGCTGTAAGTGGCATCATTCTACCACCAGGCATCTGAGGCATCTATTGAGAGCATCTAAATAGATACACAGATAGACATACAGACAGAGAGACAGGCAGATAGGCTTATACGCCCAAATGAATGGATCACAGATATTTAAAGCTGCAGACCGATGATGAAGATGTTGCCCATCTCCTCAGAACTGTTGGACTGTAACTTGATGTAGGTGATGGACAGGATATGGTAGAGCACTATGCTGTTGTTCCCAATGTCATTATCCAGCGCCTGCACACGGATCAGGTCTGAGCCCACCTTAGCATCAGCTGCCACTCCTGAGAGAGAATGGGGGGGGGGGGGGGGGGGGGGGGGGGGGGCAGTTTATATGAGATCATTTGCATTAGAAAAATAAAAATGACATATTGGAATGACATCTTCCAAAACTTTTTTTTATATACACTCCACAAATGCAAGAGGACCTCCAAGTGGACCTCCACACATTTCCATTAGTCATACCTGCTGTGTATTCTATCTTAGTGAAGCGTGGTGCCTGGTCGTTGATGTCCTCTAGGTAGATGCGGACCTCTTGGAGAGTGGGGTCCTGGCCCGGGTCTAGAACCCGAGTACGATGTGACCTTTGACCTCTAGGGGGTGTCCAGTTGCGGTTACTGGAGGCCTTGACGATGATGGAATAAACCGGAATATCCTCGCGGTCAAGATCCTTTCTGACACGCAGCACACCTGCTGGGCTCAGTCCAAAGTTGCCCTCAGTGTCTCCCCCTACAGGCCATAAGTTGGACTAACATTAGTACTATTGTGGTGGTGTAAAGGTACATACTACATACTATTATGTAACTGGGGGTGTTTTTGATCCTCAATTTGTCATCATGGAAAAATGAAGATCCTACAAAGATATGGGCTTAGAGAGTAGACTGCTCAATAATGGCACAATAATCATATGGATGCTAAGACCTCAATGTTTATAGGCTCTTTGCTTATACAGCTTTTATAAAGATCTTATAAAGCGGTATCACTTAATAATAACCATCGCTTATGGATGGTAAATAATGGTTGGCAATTTGGTAATGTTTCATAATTCATTTGTAAACCATCTGTAAACATTATTTGAATTGCTATTATAAAGTTGGTTGGAATTTTACTTAGAATTTATACTTACACAGGAAGCATGTCCCCCAAGTCCGAGATGTGCAGCTAAGTAGCCCAAACAGTACATAGATTCTTTTTGGATAAGTTAATACTGTAACTGTGGGCTATTGTTTAATTTTTGATTTGTATAAAAATTGTATTACTGCTCTGTTTGTTCACTTATCTATCATCTTTTTCATGTCCAATTCTGTTTATATGTGATAAAGTGCTGCAAAAGACTGAAAAGTTTGTTGAAATGTCTGCAGTTGATTATGAAACACTACCAACGCATTTACTAAGCATTAACTAACAACTGTAAACATCACTTGCAATTTTATAATGGCCATCCAAACAATGTTTATAAATCATTTGCGAAGTGTTTATTAACCATTTATAAAGCATTGTAACATTGGTTACAACTTTACAGTAACCATCGAGATAAAGTTATAGATGGTTTACGAACTACCTTTTTCGACGTATTATAATCATCTAAATAATATTTATAGATGGTGTTCAAAGAAATTATTAACTATTACCAACGTTTTCACTAAACATAACATTGGTAATCTTTAAACTTACTTTAAATATTAACTGTTAAAGAACTATCGACTAACTGTTTTTTTACAATTCCATAACTACTTACCGGTACTAATGTTTAATGAATTATCTATTTACTGTTTATAAGCAATGGTTATTATTATAAAGTGCTACCCTATTTTTGCCATTTTCCTCAGTGCTGAACTGTAGCATCCGCCACATAAATGGCCATATTATAATATAAGACAAGTCTTAATTATTTTTGTAAAATATAACAGATTTGTTAACTGTTTCTTCATGTGGAATAGGCCTAACTCTCTCACTGTAAAAGTTGCCTTTTCTTTATAATGTACTGTTTAAAAAACCTGGCCAGGTAGTATTGAGCTCTATAAGGTCCGTTTCTCTCTAACCATCTTTATAGTTCGCTAACTATCCTGATGACTATGGGCGTAAGTCAGTAATCCAGGGCGAGTATAGTCAAAACAGACGATAGGGTCTAGAACTGTCACTCACCCTTCCACGCTCACTCTCACCCACTTTTCCTGTTCTGGCCCTATGGCTGCGCTCTCGGAGAATCACATGTTTGCTTTTTAAATGGGACGCGGGAAGAAAGCCGGGAGGAAAGAATGAATAAAGGAACAGGGGTAGAAGGCGATCTGCGCTTCTGATAACCTCCTTTTGATTAATTCATACACTGGATTTATCCTCTTAGCCAGGGGGCCTATATGGTTTCTGTGGGTTTGAAATGTTAATTTTTGGAGAGTGGTTGGACTGTCTTTAGAGGTCACTAAACATGGAAAAAAATGATGTCTCCATTTTTTTTACCTGTTTCAACCCTATTTTTTTGAAATTGTATATTTCACCGTAAATAACACCATAAATTTCGCCTAAATCACTGGCTATGTTGAATAAAGTTCACAAAACAGTTATTTTCAACAGTATGATTGTATGTCAGTATTATGATTGTATGTCAAACAATTAGAGATAAGATCAATGACCAATCAGTTTCACCAAATACACATACTCCATTGCTGAAAGATAGCAAAAACATAACAGAATCACAGATGAGACCTCGAACAACATTTAATTCATTTACATATACACAACATATTAGATCTCACCTTTACAATTTCCTCATCAAAATCTACAACTAGTCTACTAGGCCCTATTCCTACACACCTTCTTAAGACTGCTCTCCCCTTCTTGGATAATGTTTTGCTCTTGATTGTAAATAATTCAATGCTATCAGGGCATGTACCGCAGTCGTTTAAGACATCTGTTATTAAGCTCTCCCTCAAAACATCAATACTGATCCTTCTGGACCTCAGCGCTGCCTTTGACACCATAGGCTTGAAAATTTGATAGGCATCAGACTCAGCACTTGCTTGGTTTAGATCATACCTTCCTAACCGTCAACAATTTGTACAGGTCCATAATAAACCATCTACCCAGATTATGGTAAAATATGGAGTGCCTCAAGGCTCAGTACTGGGGCCCCTGTTGTTTAGCAGATGATACACAACTATACCTCTCCATAAAACCTGATGAATTAACCCTGTTAGCCAAACTTGACACATGTATAAGAGATATAAAGACATGGATGACGAATAATTTCCTGCTTTTGAACTCAGATAAAACAGAAGTCAAGGTTTTAGGTTCTAAAAATATGAGGAATATCCTATCCACATCACAGGCTACATATAGTGATCTTCCACTGACCTCATCCACAAGTGTTAAAAACCTAGGAGTTATAATTGACCAGGACCTAGCACTAAATAATCACATAAAACAGATCACCAAAACGTCATTTTACCATTTAAGGAACATTTCAAAGATAAGGAAGTCCTTATCCTTACCAGATGCCGAGAAATGAATCCATGCTTTTGTCACCTCAAGGATAAACTATTGCAATGCTATAACACTGGCTGTAATAATACCTGTCTAAAGAGCTTACAGCTTATACAAAATGCAGCTGCTCACACACACACAAAAATATGAACATATTTCCCCCATCATAGCATCTGTACACTGGCTACCTGTTAAAGGTCATTGACTTCAAAATATTACTTATATCTCTTGGTTGGTTGCCTGCATTGAAAGAGGACACCTCATGAAGACGCTCTTTTGTCTGCTTCTGACAGAAGAAGCACTTATCTATGCTGGCAGCAGCTGCTGCTGAACAAGTGTACAAAGTCCCTCTAGATGGACTTGATGCAGTTGGAGGTGTTGCTGCAGGTTCAGAAGATGGTCTACCACGTCTTTTCTGAAGACACTGAGTCCTGCCTGCTTCACATGATTTCTAGTAGTGAATCTTAGCATGCTGCAGATGCTCACTGTTCCAGGTGGATTTGTAGCAGTTCCTGTGCCAAACTGCTTTGTTCTGTTGTAAAATAACTGCAATGTAACATTGTAATCGTTGGCTGATTTGTGATCACCAATCTCCATACTCTCACATGGGCAAAAACAAGAAATTTGGAATATGTCTGATGGGTCATTCACCAGTCCACACATATCTGCCACTGGATACATAGCCCAAAATCTGTTTCTTTTAGAATATGTGTGCCATCACCTGACTAACAGAAAGACACACCGCAGAATATAACCTAACTAGACTCTACCACCATGAACTATGAAAATGTGCTTGCTCAAATGTAGAAGGCTAGAAGGTCACTATATCACCAACCATGAAGAACAGAGCACTATGTGCTTCAGGTTATTCGATATTCTAAATTCTATAACTGCCAGCTAAACAGCCAACTGTCACTGCTAGTGTCTCTTTCTCTTTCTCTCTCTTACACACACACACACACACACACACACACACACACACACACACACACACACACACACACACACTCACCTGTCAGTTTGTCTATCTGATCCTTTTACCCTTTCTTTTCTTCACACTTGCATAGGCTACTGTAGGCCTTACAGACTTCAGCTGATACTACTGTAGGTATGTAAAAGTCTATTAAACTTGATTTAACAGAGATCTCTGCACTTTGTGCTCTGAATGGGTGTAGACAAGAACTGGCAGAGCAGGCTAGGCCTGGAAGGAATAATTGACTGGTTTTTCCGCATATCCTGGAGATGATTTCGAGGTGAGATCTATCCTTTTTCCTTTTTTTGTGCTTGCAGAGTTTTAAAGACTGTCTTGACACACCCTCGGATTTTTGGATTATTATTGCCGTGGGTTATTTTCATTTTTGGACTGATTGACATTGAAAATACAGAGTTTTTTCCGTTACCTTTTTCGCTCTGTTTAATGGACTGAAACAGCGCTGGTTGCGCGGTTTTTCTTCCTTTTTGGTGTGCCGCGTCGGCGGTGTTTGGACAATTATAGACTCTGGCCTATGGGCTTATCTCTCTCTCTTTCACGTTCTCACCCTCACCAAAGCACTTCAATAAATCTAAGCATGCTAGAGATTATCTGTGAATGTGCGTTTTAATGAACCGATGACGTTAATTTGGTGACAACTCGAGCTGAGCTTGTTACAGAACTTTGAACTTCTTTTAACCTCCTCTTCTTTTGATAATGTGCTACATCACCAAGTCAAATTCCTGTGTACTCTGGTGAATAAAGCGATCCTGAATCCTGAGTTACAGTAATCTCATTCACCAACTATACTCAATTCTAGGTCTAGAAAACAGTCAAGTGGCCCAACTAAAAGCTTTCCTAAGAAAACATGAAGAGTCTTCCTAGGAAATTTCTTAGACTGAGTAGACTATGCCAGAGTGTCCTGACCAGCGATGAAGTAGTAGACGACACCGTTGGAGCCCTCGTCAGCATCCACTGCGCCGGTCACGTTCCCCACCACTGTGCCTGATGAGGAGTGCTCTGGGACAGAGAGGACCTGGTAGGGCAGACTGCCCCTCTGTGACACACACACACACACACACACACACACACACACACACACACATTAAGTGGAGTGCAAACGTAGCAACATTTATTTCATATAATAATCCTCATTATTAGTATCTATGCCAGATGTCTAATGTAGAATATATCTACAGTGTTACAATATATGGCGAGAGAAATATGTGATGAAATTCACCCTACTCTCAACTTCTGCACTGTCAATGATTCAGTGTAAGCACATTTTCATATATAAACAGTTTCATATCGCAATAATACCACAGTAATACCTCATTCTCAGACACTGGAAACAGCAGAAAGTTGTAGTTTCAACCATTTCCCAGAACACCCACATATACCAGTACTGTATCATGCATACACACACACACACACACACACACACATCCACATGGAGGATTGAAATGAGAGTGCTGGGATCATATATGTGTGTCCCTCCCTGGTCATACCGGCGGCTTGAGGAAGACGGGCTCGTTGTCATCTATGTCGGTCAGGGCCACCTGGAGTGGCTGAGTGGTCTCATATGGCACAGGCTGGCCCTGGTCATAAGCCACTATGATCAGCTGCAGGGCACAAGACGAGCAGTCAGAAACTTAGAGAAAGATGGCAGCAATATCATCTTTGGAGTGTATATTTCAATACAAATACTTATCTGAATTCTCAGTAAATAAAAGCAAAAGCTGATTGAGTTGAACTCAAACGAGGTAGCACAACTGACCGATATTGACATAACATTAACACATGACCAAGTCCACTACAGAGAGTGCAGAGACCTAAGAGCAGTGTGGCAGTACACAAAGGTAACTTCATATACGCAGTTAGAAATGATTGTGTTTTGGTCATCATATTTTCTTGTGTATGCATGTGTGTATATACTGTATATATTATTCACGTCCACATATTTTCTTGTGTGTGTGTGTGTGAGAGAGAGAGAGAGAGAGAGAGAGAGTAAGAGGGAAGACTGACACTGTGCAGGGCTTGTTTCTCTCGGTCCAGTTTGACGGCCGTGGTGATAACTCCCGTGATCGGGTCGATGTGGAAGTTCTCCCAGTCCCGGTTGCCTGCGCCTGTCTGCAGGAAAGAGTACCGCACCTCCCCATTCACCCCCTCATCTTCGTCAGTGGCAAACACTTCATACACCACCAGACCTGGGGGCTGCTCCTGTAACACACACACACACACACAAACACATCTTTAATCATCCGGCTTCTTTAGCACCTAGCAACACACACACATAGACACCGACACGCACGGTCGCACGCACACACATACACACACACATACCTCCTGGATGTGCATGATGGTGCCGTTAGCGGGTCGGACGAAGACGGGCCTGTTGTTGTTGACGTCGATGACAGTGATGTGGAGGATGGCCGTGCCCCAGAGTGGAGGTCTGCCGTGGTCAGTGGCCACCACCGTCAGGTTAAAACGCTCAAAGGACTGGAGCAGACGCAGCGAGCGCACCACGCCGCTGTCAGGGTGCAGAGAGAACGCGTCTGAAAGGCACAGAGAGAGAGAGAAAGTCACAAAAATACAAGAGGGAAGAAGAAGAGGAAGAGAAGACAAAAAACATTAAAGAGAAAGAAAGGGAACGCATACGAAAACCAAGACAGAGAGCGAAAGAGAAAGAGGCCGTAAGAACAGGGGTTAAGAGTGACACAGGGCGTAAGAACAGGGGTTAAGAGTGACACAGGGCGTAAGAACAGGGGTTAAGAGTGACACAGGGCGTAAGAACAGGGGTTAAGAGTGACACAGGGTGTAAGAATAAGTACGAGAAGGTGAGAGGTATGGGTGGGAAGCTCGTAACACACTTCCACAGCATTCTTATCACACATTCGCTGCACTGGCATGATCTTTTTCTCCACCTTACATAACTGTACTACACACAACATGAGGAGTCAGGCTGTTGCAGGAAATGCTTTTTTCTTCTGCTGAGGAATGTAGCATTTCTCTCTAGCAAAACTACTTAGGGGTGTTTACTGTGTGCATGCCATCAATGTGTACATGTTTGTGTCCCTCAGTGTAAATTGGGTGTCTATGTATCAATCTGTAATTAGTACATCACATCATGTGTGTGTGTTTGTGCATATGAGTGCATACAAGTGTCTCTGTGTGTGTGTGTGTGTTTGTACTTATTTACATATGTATGAGTGTCTGTGCACATGTGTATATGTGTGTATATGTGTGTGTGTGTGTATTTGCATATGTGCGAGTGTGTGTGCAAATGTGTGTGTGTGTGTGTGTGTGTGTGTGTGTGTGTCTGTGTGTGTGTCCTGCTGACCTGCTCCAGGCCCTTGCATACTGTATGTGAGGATGGCGTTCTCTCCCTCATCCAGGTCGGTAGCAGAGAGAGTGATGACAGAGGTTCCACTGGGCTCGTTCTCAAACACACTGGTGCTGAAGACCCGCTCAGAGAACCGTGGACGGAAGTCATTCACATCCAGAACAGTCACCAGAACCTGACAGTGGTACAAAGCATAAGAACACATTACATTAAGCATAACAACAATTAACTAACTTCATTTACTTTTATGGAAGTTCAGTGACATATGGATACTTACTTCATAGAGAGTGATATAACCTCATGGTAACACTTTACACATTCAAACAGTATCCATAAAGCATAAAGTATTCATAAAGCATCATAATGATTGACATAAGTGTATATGACATGCATTCACTTCTATGTATAAATAGTTGTGTCAATCACTAGCGCTACTCATACCTTACAACCCTTTATGGATATATTTATAATGCTCTATTAACACTGACTTTGAGTAAAATATTACCAAAATAACACTGACTTTGAGTAAAATATTACCAAAATAACAGTGACTTTGAGTAATGTATTACCAAAAGACAAGACAGCACAATTTAGCTCAGTCTGACACACACCTGAACTGAGTTTTCCCTGCGTTGGTTCGGAATCCCTCCCGGATTGTCACGGGCAACAGCTGTTAGGGTGTAGTGGTCTTTAGTCTCTCTGTCCAGCGGAGAGAGAATGTAGATAGCGCCCTGATAGAAGCAGGAGGAGGAGAAAGAAGAGTAGCCAGATAATTAGGACAGAGTTGTGGACAACATTAATATTTGTTTAGATCTGTGCATTTGTTTAGTGTCTATTTTACTCTTACTTGATTAAGCATCCCCTAGTTACCGTATTAATAATAACGAAAAGTATACAATAAAGTGTTATGCTTCACACTAACATATGTTTCATAGTGTTTATATTTACTTTCACTATTTACCACGTTATTAAATGCATAAAATCATTTCTGTGTTGCGGTGAGTGTTGAGTTGTGTTGCATGTGAACACTATGGAGGAGCTCACCGTGCTGGGAGTGATGCCAAACTTGCCCTCCCCGTCAACCAGGCTGTATTCGATGACGGAGAAGAGGCCAGAGTCGGCATCCGTAGCACTCACACTCACAATGATGGTGCCTAGAGCTACATCCTCGAACACAGGTTTCTACACACACACACACACACACACACACACACACACACACACACATACACACACACACACACACATTTGCACAAAAATTGCATACCCGGAGCCCAGAACCCCAGAAGCTGTAAGACTCACTACTGGAATATTGTGTGACATCAGAGAGCACCTGATCAGGCTCTGACTTCAGACACATAAGCGTAAGAAGCTACCTGATAAGAGGGCAGTGAGAAAACGGGGTTGTTGTCGTTGACGTCCATAATGCGCAGGTAGACGGGCAGCTCAGCGAAGCGGGGCGGGCTCCCGTGGTCCTGAGCGCGAACGGTGAAGTTCAGCCACTGCACCTGTTCATAGTCCACCGTCCGGTTGGCCACGATCTTCCCTGTGGCAGCACATCATAGCAGGACAGGGAAACACACATAAACAGGAAAATAATAACAACAAGTGTACACGTTCATGCTCAGTTTCAGACCTTACTCATTATTCAAATGTTTTTTATCACAATTGATGTGGGAACCATTGATCTAAAATAATTAAGGGACAACCACAGCCTCCCTCCAGCCCTCAGGTACATATTGTGCCTGTAGACACTTAAAAATGTAGTGGAATAGAGGACTCAATTATTTTGCACAGGTTTTAAGTGTATGCCCATAGATGTAATCTGGTCCATAACTCTTGTTCACTCTCACTGAGAGGAAGTCCTTATGCACATTGCACATCCTTTTGTTTTATGTAAAGTACTGATTATCTATGAGCCTATTACTCAATTCCTGGATCCAGTATCAGACCACCCAGGGTGACCAGACTGCTGCTCTTTTGATTCTGGAGGCCTCCTATAATGTTCATGCTAGCCCAGGCTGAACCAAGGTTGTTAGTGGCCACCTTGTTCTCCAGTTTAGTTTTATAATCTTGTTTTGCCTGAAGAACTTGCATTTCTAGCTCCTTGTTTGTACATATGTTTGCAAGTCAGAAGTGGCTCCCTGTAAAAAACATAATTTATTTTTCTGTATGCTGGACTTTGGATGGTTTGTTGTTGTTTGAGTAGAGTTTGCATAGAACAATCAGGGCCCTACAGAAAGCCGCATGTGAGCATGGCACATCAACAAACATGTCCAAATCCTGGCCAAATGAGTGTTTACACATTTACCAGCACAGTCCCTGTAGTTATAGCATTCCTGTAGAAAGAGCACATATTTTTCAGGTCGGTCCTTTATGTCCCTTGTCTATGCTTTCTGTTTCTTTAAAACAGTTTTATAAACCCTTTAAATTTGTTCCTAGAGGGTTTCCGGTTGAAATGTTCAAAACCAATGCAGATACTTTAAAATGAAAATGAATTGGACTTTAGTGTAATGCTCTACAACATGTCAACTTTAACATTTCTGTTTTGTTTGTCACCAAGTTTCTATTAGCTCAATGTTGTTTTCTGTGCCACTGGACATGCCTTAGGAACATGTGTTTGTTTCTGCAGTTGGGTATGGGTACTTCACATGGGTAATAAATGCACACAGTTGTGATCCACTGAGCCACATGGAGATAGTGGCAGTAATTGATAAGCCTTTATAGGCTCATAAAAAGGTCTAAAGTCTATATAAAGTCTATAAAGTTACCACCTCAAAAATATTGCCAAACTCAGAGGGCTGATGTCAAAACATGACTTAGAAAAACTCATTCATGCATTTATCTCCAGCAGGGTTGATTACTGCAATGGACTGTTCACAGGCCTTCCTAAAAAAGACTATTAAACAGCTTCAGGTGATACAAAATGCAGCAGCTAGGACTCTAACAAAAACTAAAAGAACTGACCACATTACTCCAATTCTTAAGTCCTTGCACTGGCTTCCAGTAAGTCACAGAATTGACTTTAAAGCACTATTGCTTGTTTATAAATCAGTAAATGGAGCAGGACCTAAATACTTGTCAGACATGCTTCAGCAGTACACACCTTCTCGTCCTCTCAGGTCCCAGGTGAAAAACCTGCTAGTAAAACCTACAGTTAGAACTAAACATGGTGAAGCAGCTTTTAGCTGCTATGCGGCTCAGAGTTACAAATTCTGAATCTGCCTTGATAATTATTCTACTTTGTCTTTTATTACTTTTTTTACTACTTTTGCCTTTGTTTTATGTTTTCTTTTTATTATGATCTTTACCTTTTAACTATTCTTTGACTATATTGCCCTTCTATGCTTTTATTTGTTTTTATTGTTTGGTTTTGTTTATGTAAAGCACATTGAATGACCTCTGTGTATGAAATGTGCTATATAAATAAACTTGACTTGACTTGACTTGACTATATCGCAGATAGACATATGTGACGGATATTGGCAGGTCTTAGACCCCGCCCTGTTTGGTGTGCCTGTGCTCTCTACCGCTCTTTCTCTATTCCTGTTGAGCAGGTGTTGGTGCTCAGGTGTGCCTGATTGGCAGGACTATAAATCGCCTGCATCCACAACAGCCAGGGGAGGCTTCCTCCTCCTGGCATTTGGTTTTCGTTGTCCTTTGGCTGTTAAACCCCTAGACTGATTTTGCATGACACTTTTGGTTTCCTTCCATTATACTGACTTGCACCACACCACGTTATCATTTAGTCTCTGTTAAATTTACCTTTAATTAATAAATTATTTTGATTATTATGGAATCAGCGTGTGGCCTCCCCGTTCATGTTTCATGCATCGAGCCAGCAAGTCACACATATCATCCAGTAACTTTCCTTAAAAGCTACACTAAAACATGTTCACATTCTTAAACTTAAACTGTGAACATGTTCACTTTCCAAAACGTGTTCACAGTAAAACTGTCTTACTTGCTGTGTTACTAAATAACTGAAGACTATAATGATCCCATGACCGGAGGTTAATATATAATCTTTCAAACTGACCAGACAACAATTTGAATACTTTCAATTTTGACAAACAACCAGGACAACTCAATACTTTAGGCAGTCATAACGCCAGACGTGATGCTCAGTAGTGTAGCTGCTGACCTGTGGAGGGGTCCTCTAGCCTCAGGTAGTCCCCACGGGGCAGGTGCAGCAGCTGATAGATCACCTGCCCGTTGGGGCCTTTATCTGGGTCCACAGCCGACACGGACAGCAGCGTGGTGCCAGGTTGAGCCCCTTCTAGAATCTTCTCGGAGAAGTTCGCCACGCCAAAGGGCCGGAAACGTGGAGCATTGTCATTGACGTCGAGCACGTTGACCGTCAGCCTGGCTGTCATTGGGCAGGTTAGGGTGGGGTGGGGTGGGGGAGGGGGTGCAGGAGAAAAGTTGGAGGATGCTGAACTAAAATTAAACTCAGCCATTTAGGGTTACAGATTACGGATTTAGATTGTTTCAGGATTTCAACAACATTTCAAGTCATTTTCTCAACATAAAAATGCAATCTTAATGGATACGTACACTTGTGTGCATGAGAGGAAGCTGTGTGTGTGATCTTACCATTGGGAACACTGACCGACTGGTCAATGACATCACTAGCATTGTCATGGACAGAAACAATGATGTCGAAGGTGGCAACGAGCTCCCTGTTCAAAGGGTTACGCACAAACACAGAGCCTAAAGAAACACACACACACACACACACACACACACAGACACACACACACACACACACATTTGTATATTTTCCCATGAACCAAATGATTACCTTGTTCAGGCTAATCTTATCAACCTGATCTAACATCTGAACTAAAGTTAACATTTGCATCTCTTAACAAAGCTGTCCACATGTTTCCTTGTGAGAGTTTCCTGGTGAGAACTCACCTGTGTGGAACTCGATGCCAAACGAGTCCTGCAGGCCCCCGACGGGCTTGTTGGCATCATCGCGGGCCTCCACCGAGATGATATAGTACTCCAGCCGGGGCCGGAGGTCGGGGTCCTCGGCCGCGAGCGTGGCCACCACTTCACCGGGCGGCGTGGACTCGTTGACGCTGATGGTCTGCACCGGGCGGATGAAGCGTGGCCGCGAGTCGTTAACGTCATCGAGCATCACGGTGAGCGTGGCGGTGGCAGAGAGGGGCGGCGTGCCGCGATCGGTTGCCATGACAATGAGGCGGTAGGAGGCGCGCTCCTCACGGTCCAGTGTGGCGTTGCCAACCAGCACGGCGCCCGAGAGGGAGTCCACCACGAAGCGGTCCTGGGCGCCACTCTCCAGGCGGTACAGCAGCCAGCCATTAGCACCTGAATCAGCATCGGTGGCCGACAGCTGTGTCACCACCACACCTGTACACACACACACACACACACACACAAACACAAAACATTTGCATTGAAATCCAGGTTTGTGATACTGTCAGTAAGTGGCTGATCTTTTAAAAACTTAAGTTCAGCTATACCAGCACCGACCTCGCTTACAGTGCCCCCCTCCTCCTCCCCATACTGTACAATCAATTTTATGCACCATAACATGAAGCACCATACCATAGTCATAATATACCTCGTTTTAAAGCTAAGAGTCTCGAATCGATCAATGTTAAGCTTTCTATGACAAAACGTGTTTTGTGCATTACTGTATTTTATTTTAACAGTTTGAAGTTGGACACACGCACACACACACACACACACACACACACACACACACACACACACACACACACACACACCTGTGGGGCTGTTCTCGGGCAGGCGTACGGTGAAGCTGGCCGGGTTGAAGACTGGGGGGTTGTCGTTGACGTCCAGGATGATGATGCTGAGGGGCACGCTGCTGTTGAGCCCCCCCACGTCCTGGGCTAGCAGCTGCAGCTCCACACGTGGCTCGGAGAACGCCTCGCGGTCCAGCTTGGCCCCCTCGCGCACATGCACCTCGCCTGCAGCCCCAGGGGGAGGGGAAACACACATGTCTGTTTGATCATTTAAATAAATATTCCTGAATTGACTTGGTTTATAAAACCCCTTTATAACCTGAGCCTTAAATTTGAGACAAATTCATTTAATTCACACTTTACTTCACTTGCTGATCGTCAGCTTAACTTGTCAAAATGTGTTCAAGTAAACAAGTGCTTAAAGGAAACATATGTAAGATTGTGGCCAAAACTGGTATTGCAATCACTTTCAAATTACTGTAGAGCGGTGTATCCCCTCCCCCCTGACTCGAGGTTGCCAACCCGGATGCCGAAACACTACTGACTTTGTGATTATAGATGGGTAGAGGGTGGCGCATCAGGCCAAAACACAACATGACATGATAAAACACAACATCAACATCAGTTGAGGGCTGCAACTTCACTTTTTAAGTGACAATATCCGGGCCAGACTACTTTTGTCAGTGATATAAGTATTTGAAATAAACATGATTTCTTAATGTCTAGTGACACATCAGGGCCATTTTATGATTAATTGACATACATTTCTTACATATGGTTCTTTTAAGTATACAGTAAACAAACAGAATGCAATGTCACCTGTGTTGGCGTCGATTGTGAAGAGGTCGACTCTAGAACCCAGCAGCTTATACTTCACTACAGAATTAATTCCGATGTCCTTATCCAGTGCTTGCACTGGCCCATTCAAAACAGACACAGTACTGCCTGAGAGAGAGAGAGAGAGAGAGAGAGAGAGAGAGAGAGAGGGAGAGAGAGAGAGAGAGAGAAGAAGGTAGGTTTGAGGTGGTTGGACAGAGGGTTGAACTGTAAACTAAGTAACAGAAGAATCTCTGAGTCAAATCACTAAAAGGCAAGAGGATCATGAGCAGGCTGTGTGGTACCTGCAAGGGAGTTTTCCATGATTTCGGCACGGTAGCTGGGCTGCGTAAAGAGAGGCCGGTTGTCGTTCTCATCCAGAATCCTGACCACCAGAGTGTCTGAATCCTGGAGGGAGGGATAGGGAGGGACAATGGAGAAGAGGAACGTTTCATTTGCTGCATTGAGTGTAGAGGCCAAGGAAGCTTCTTGAACGATATAATCATGAAACTGTGTCACATAATAAAATGGAAAAGTGTCTCTCTCTCTTTCTTTCTCTCTCTCTCTCTCTCTCTCTCTCTCTCTCTCTCTCTGTGTGTGTGTGTGGGGAGGTCATTCTTACCCGACGTGCTATCCGGGGGTTCTCAGGGTTGTCTTTGACTGTAATGGTCAGTCGGTACTCGTCTATTCTCTCTCTGTCCAGTGGCCTGTTCACCTGCACCACACCTGTCTGAGAGCCAGAGAGAGAGAGAGAGTACGGGACAAAAAAGGATAAACAGGAAGAAAGTGATGATGACAATGTGGAGATAAGCTATGATTATTCAACAAGTTGTTCACATAAACTTTGACATTTTATGCAACATGTACAATAGTTTTTAAAATGCTGATTTGAGAGCCTCTCTCCCTTCCTACCACATTTACATCTACATGTACTCATTTAGCAGACACTTTTATCCAAAGTTACGTATATGTTGCATATTACAAGGGTCATTCTACCCAGAGCAACTTGGGGTTAAGTGCCTTGGTCAAGGGCACAACGGTGGAAGCCGGGAATTGAACCCACAACTTATCAGGCTACTGCATGCTAGCCCAGCTCCTTAGCCACTACGCTACTAAAGCATGCTAGCCCAGCTCCTTAGCCACTACGCTACTACTGCATACTAGCCCAGCTCCTTAGCCACTACGCTACTAAAGCATGCTAGCCTAGCTCCTTAGTCACTACGCTACCACAGCGCCAGCGCCCCCTCTCCCTGACTCTTACAGTCTCATTGATGTAGAAGGCTCCGTCTATGTTGCCGGCGGTGATGTTGAAAGTGAGGAGGGCGTTGCGGCCACTGTCGGCGTCACTTGCTTGGACCCGGGCCACAGAGGTGTGGATGGCTGCACCCTCACTCACACTGGTGTTGTAGGGCAGGTTCAGCAGAATCGGGTCGTTATCATTGATGTCCAGAACCAACACCCCAACCACCACCTACAGAGAGAACAGAGACGGATGAGAGACAATCTTCAGCTGGACCATTGCGTTCACAGGTTTGTGTGCCGTGTGTGTGTGTGTGTGTGTGTGTGTGTGTGTGTGTGTGTGTGTGTGTGTGTGAGAAAGAGACTACGCAAGCTACTCAATATTCAGTACATTTCCTGATACATCACACATACACTGATACACACATACAAGCTAATTTGACTAAATACAGTATATTTCATTTCACTTGATCTCCATGCAGTGACATCTATGAACCAGATTGTGACAGTGTGTGTGCGTGTGTGTGTGTGTGTGTGTGTGTGTTTATCTGTGCGTGTGTGTGTGTGTGTGTGTGTGTGTGTGCGTTTATCTGTGTGTTTATCTGTGTGTGTGTGTGTGCTGCTTCTCTGTTTGTGTAGATGTTTCCCTGTGGCTGTCTACAGTATGTTTGTCTTTGCATGTAAATACTCTCATTTGTGTGTGTCAGTTTATTTACGTAAGTTTGCAAGTGTGGGTGTGTGAGTGTTTGTGATTGCTGACCGTGCTGCTTCGGGGGGGAGATCCCAGGTCCCGTGCTGTGATGGTAATGTTGTAGGAAGGAGTGGTCTCTCTGTCCAGCTCCACGTCTCGCCTGACACGCAGCTCCCCTTCCACTGGAGATACCACAAACTCATCTAGCTCAGAGAGAGAGAGAGAGAGATGAAAATAGGGGACATGTCAAATTACACTGACAAATTTACTAATATATAGCTGTCAGTGTGTATAGCAGTGTCATACCTTGTACATATAATTAAGGGTAAGGCTATTTGCACCCCTGGTACAATTAGCAGTGTATGCTATTCGTACCCTGGTGCAATAAGAAGTGAATTCTATTCATACCCCGGTGCACACAGCAATGTGTCCTATTAGTACCCCGTCTGGTACAAATATCAATGTATGCTATTCGTACCCCGGTGCACACAGCAATGTGTCCTATTAGTACCCCGTCTGGTACAAATATCAATGTATGCTATTCGTACCCCGGTGCACACAGCAATGTGTTCTATTAGTACCTCGTCTGGTACAAATATCAGTGTATGCTATTTGCACCCCTGTGCATTTAATCTGGCATATTGATCACACAATGTAATAATATAAAAAAAAAAAACATGTTTTTTTGTTGTTACATAACAGAGTGTGAATAGCTCAGCTGTGTAATAGACACTCTGAATAAGGTATGCTGTTTGCATCAATGTACAGTTAGAAGTGGATGCTATTTGTACCCAGGTGTTTATAGTACTGCATGCTATTTACACCCTGGTGCATGAACTAGCTAATTGTTGCAATCAAAACTTCTGTTTAAGAACCGATTTCTTGTTCAAATTGCGCGCCTTCTCTCCAGAGACGTTGGTACACATACACACTCACTCCGCCAAAACGCATCACACGGGAATCAAACCCTGGTCTCCTGCGTGCCAGCCCTTGCCTGTGACCACTGCACTATCTGCTTCAACAAGAAGTTGAGGTTCGCAGGTAAACTTATAGTTTATGGGTCTGAACGTCATATTCACGAAATTTCTGTTAGCTAACAAACTGACGGTTGTATGTGTTCACTGAACAAAGATTATGAAAATAAAAAACAACTTTTCCATCTCAACTTTAATTTGAACAGATATTAGTGCTGAAACCGTTCAGAATTCTTCACTTTCTGCTGACGAAAAAACGAATGTCGACCATTTTTTTTGGGCACGCGAGCAATATGTTTTTGTTGTTATGTAACAGGGTGCGAATAGCCCAGTTGTGTGGCCAAGGCTATTCGTACCCCTGGTACGAATAGACACTCCGTATAATTGCCTCACTTACTTACTCTCTCTCTCACACACACACACACACACACACGTGTGAGCATGTACGTACACGCAGATGCACACACATACACACAGAACGAGAGAGAGTCAAACTCACTCTTGAGGTCTCCTGCGGTGATGGTGTACTCCACCTTGCCGTTGAGGCCCGAGTCCTCATCAGTGGCCTTGACCGTCCACACACGGGGCCCCGGCTGGCCCTCAGTGATCTCAAAGGGCCCCTCAAAGGACTTTGGGAACGTGGGGGTCACATCGTTCACATCCAGCACATTCACCAACACCTGGTCAACGCAACACACAGTCACATGGAGCTGAATGAGGACTCAGTACACAGACTGTCAGTTCTGAATGCTATGACTGTGTTGTCATAGTTAATGCTATGCTATGACCTTGTTGTCATAGTGTGTGTGTGTGTGTGCACGCAAAACTAACCGTGGTACTAGATGTCAGTCTGAGTTGTGGGAAAGGACACTGGTCTGTCGCAGTCACAACCAGTGTGTAGCGTCCATTACTGACTTCGTAGTCCAACTCTTTGACTGCAACAATCCTTCCCTGGATCCAATTCAGCACAAAGAAATTCCCTCAGATCTTAGACTTCATATATATCTTCTACTAAAGATGAGACAACCAACTCCCATCTTTTTGAAGGACAAAATTGCAAGAGTCTGGTGTCACATCAATTTCTCAAAGTAGGCAATCATGTAAGCTCAATGCTGAAATACTTGAACTTTACAATTAGTTCTAATAACATTGCAGATCTTAGCAGGTATGTTATAAACATCTCACCGTTTTACCGGCTTACCGTTACGTTATTGATGTGAAACGTCTGACCAAGATTGCCCTGGGTGATGGCATAACGAAGGGTTCCATTGAGCTTCTCATCTGGGTCGATGGCTGTTACCGTGGCAATAGTGGCCCCGACTGTGTGAGGCCCTTCACTCAGCACAGTCACATACTCCTTCTCTGGAAACTCAGGTGCGTTGTCATTCTCATCCACAACATGCACCCACACTGTGGTAGATGTCTTAGAGGGACATAAGGAGGAAAAGAAAAGAGAAGAATATGGACTCTTTTGGTAAAGAAAATAACCATTTGTTCTGACTGGTAGCGGTCTATACTTCAGTGAAGACCTGTCTTAGACGTGTCTTTCTGCCATTATTACCCTGTGATAAGATGTTTGTTTCCAAAGAGGGAATAAAACCTGCCTACAGACATGACAAAAAGGAAACAAACCTACGGTGGGGGAAAAAAAGTATTGAACTAGTACATTTTGTTTTCAATAAAAATATTTCCGATGAAGCTATTCACATTCAATTTTCACCAGACATTATTATTAACTCAGCAAATCCACAAATATAAAGAATTTACAACATTAAAGTCCATAACTAAAGTTGTGTATAGTAAAGGGAAATAAAGTAAAAGTGAAATGAAAGGAAAAAAGTGAAAGGAAAAAAGTATTGAACACGGTAAGAAAAAGCAGTAAACCAAGACAAGGAATGGCAAGGCACCAGCAGAAGTCTTTAAGTAGTTAGAAAGTAATTATACTACCTCTCTGTGCAAATTAGTATCAGCGGGGTTAGTACATATTGATGGGCTATAAAAAGATTTTTCGTTACTAAGGTGTCACACAAGAAACTTTGGTAACTGAATACAGATGTATTTCCGCAAGTGGAAGGAATATCATCCATCATCAACCTGTCACACACAGGAGCTCCTTGCAAGATTTCTGACCAGGGAGTCAGAAAGATAGTCAGAAGAGCAGCCCTAGAGCCAAGGACCACTCGGAAAAAGCTTCAGAAAGACTTTGAGGCAGGAGGCACAATTGTTACAGAGAAAACAATAGACAATGCACTCCGCCACCATGGCCTCTAAGCATGCAGACTATTACTAAAGAAAAGGCATGTTGAAGCTTGTTTAAAGTTTGCTACACAACATTTGGACAAGCCTTACTGGAAGAATGTAGTCTTTTAAACATTTTGGCTGTCATATTATATGCCATGTTTGGAGGGGAAATGGCATTGCACATCACCATAACATATTATACCAACAGTGAAGTTTGGAGGTGGAAGCATCATGGTGTGGGGCTGTTTTTCATCTCATGGTACTGACTTCATAGGTTTTTATCAGGGATATTCTTGCCATCCACCAGGATGATGAGAATGAGACGTAGGTGGACCTTCCAGCAGCACAGATCCAAAGCATACAGCAAAGGATTCCAGAGAAGTTGACTTAAATTCAATATAATTTTTGTGGAAGGAACTAAAGATCAGGATTCACAAGAGCCTTTCCTGGAATCCTCAAGAAGAAAATCTGTTTAGAAGAATGGGCCAAAATCACACATGCATATTGTGACTGATTAGTTTCTTCATACAGGAAATGTTTTGAAGCTGTCATTACAAACAAAGGCTTTTCCACAAAGTATTTAAGAAATTTCAGTTGGCACAATTTTTTTCTTGTGTCATTCCACTTTATTACACATAACTATTCATGAACTTTAATGTTTGGATCAAAGTCTGGTGAAAAATGTCATGTGTATAGCCTGACTGGAAATGTATTTACTGAAAGAAATGTTGACACGTTCAATACTTATTTCCCCACTAGTGCATACAGACGTGAACAAATTTGTTGGTATCCTTGCTTCCGAAGTATCAAAGACTTTTCAAATGTTGCAGCTATTAGCCAATATGTGTCAACAGACATGTTTCATCATCCCGAGGAATTACACTGAAGCAGCACTTCTCTTCTCGTTCTCATAATTGAGTGTGGTTTGCATGTTAAGGCCATAATGAAAGCCTTTCTCTTTTTCACTCTCTAGTAATGGCCAGATTTATTCTTTCTAATACCACTTTGACAGACACCAATCACCTGATGGCTGTGCCCTCCACCATTTACACTGAAGCTTGACAGGAAACCTGAAAGTGAATATTCTCATCTATGTAGGCCCAGTTTTTTCTCTCAGTATTTTGCATGCCCCAGATACAGTATAATCTCAATGGGTACACAACAAGATGAGTTGTTTGTGAGGGCTATTATGCAAAACACAGATGCTACCCAGAGGTAAACAGCCCCAACAGGATTTGGCTGAGCACTTTTGATATGCGTGTTTCATGTCCTATTTATCTGTTAACTCAACACTATCAGCTATCTAACATTTCAGATAGCCAAAGGTGAATCCCCCCCAACCCCCCCCCCCCCGCCACCACATACACACACACACATTTACTGTATGTGAAACAAGTTGATAGTTATGAGTAATATAGGCAAACAAGTTCTCAACAGTGCTCATCTCCCCCTGTCATCAAGAACTCTTGCGTGTGTTTAATTAGATGTGTGACCCACCCAGGCCTCTGATTCACAGGGGAAAGAACGTTGGGTCAAGCCTCAGGGGCCTGGACCCCCTCCGTCACTGAGACAGGAACGTCCTTGAGGCTACATTCTGCTGGAACTTGTGGTACTTTGTTTATGCTGTGACCCATCCCATCACGTGACAGGGATAACTAGTGTTGTTGATGTTGTGCTGAAAAGGATGCTTAAGTTGGGCTGTGATGACGCCAGAACTGAAGCTTGACGAGATGTGGAGAGGTTTTGAACACAACTTTGCATTTCCTTATGTGCTGTGTGTGTGTGTGTGTGTTGGGCGGGGGCATGGTGTTCCCAAGTTCAAACATTTCTGAACTTGTCAGCTCCACTGACAATGCGAGGTTGTGTTCATCCATGTGTGTGGGATGGCGTGGGGATGTGATGTTTAAAAGCCTACACATGAAAATAGGAGGTTATGTGCATGTTGAATGTAACACACACACACACAGTTCAGCATGGCATGGGGAGGGAAGTGTGAGTGAAACTCAAATAAAAATGTACCAGTGTGTGTGTTGGGAGTGTAGGGGGGTGGGAAGGAGACATGTTCCTGATGTTCCTGCCTGACTGGTCGTCAGTATCAGATCCAGCCTGTGCCTCAGGCTACTGCCCTGACAGACTGAATTTCCCAACAAATACAGTGAAAATACAAGGAAGGAATGCAAATGTGTTACCAATATGCCCGCTTATATTGCGCTGAAAGAAAATCAATTTCTAAGATAAATGCTTAAGGAAATCATCTTAAATAATTGAAATTGTCAAATTGCAAAGTTAAATAATCTAATAAACAGCGTATTTATTACAAACTGATGAATACAAAGGAAAGGGTATGCATTTATTTCAGCTAGCCTATATCTCCCTGGATATTTTCAGTATCTTATCTGTAAAAAAAACAACAACCATACCTCACAACAACTTGGAGAAACTTGAGGGTCGAAAGAAAGTGAAAGATAGGCTAATCTATGCACCACAAATTAGCTGCCAGTTGTTATCTAAACTCCCATTTAATTTACATTTTTATTACGGGCTGGGAGGGAGACACTGGCGGCGGCGGAGGGAGGAGTCGCACGTTACCACAGGCTTCGTATCGTAGCCTATCCTGTTGCATTTATGCGCTATGGGCTAGACAATCTACAAACAGTCGAAAAGTTGATTTCAAGAGCCAACATCAAATCGGGTAGCGTGCGGTAGGCTGTATAAAGAGTGTAGAGCCACCGAATTTGTATGCAAGCAGAGCATGCTGCTGCTCATAATAGTCTAACGAAAAGAAGTACAAATAGGCTACATTTACCGTCGGATTTACTGGATTTATTCAAGTTGGTCGCACCAATGGATTTTAGAATTGTTGCAATTCATTTCATTGTGGCTGTCCTGACTCAAGGTAAGGAAATAAACTGCAATGGTCAATAATGCTGAATCTTACTGATATGCTCATCCACAAATAGACGAAAGGTCAGTGACATGTACAAGCTTGTCAGATGCTCTTTTGTGTCTGTTGTCAAATAAAGCAAGAAGAACATTTCACCTTTTAACGTGTCACGTCACGCCGGTGTCACATATTTGACACTTTGCCTCTTTGTATTGGCTTCATATTGCTACTTCATCAATTGGTTTTGAACAAAGCTATTTGTGTTAAAGTCAGTATATTTATTAATTCTGGCACCGTGCGGTCATAAGGAAGCATGCTAATGTGCGACACTTTTATATAGCCTAACCTACAAAAATGGGATGTTATTATTATTATGAAAAGTAGCCTATTGAGTAGTAGCCTAAAGTGGCCAAATTGTCAGACTTCCTCAAGACGATCGTAACCTAGAGGGTATCTGCCACTTTAATTTCCTGTGTTTCGCCCCAAAATAAACCCTGTTTGGCTTCATGCTTAGGGTGTGCCGACAGAAACACTGACCGACCAAAAAGGGACAAGTGAAATACGCAACATTTAACTCTACATAACTTTAACGACAGGAGTCTATCCACGTTCATGTTTTGAGTCAGTTACCCTGAAACATCTGTCCCCGCGCTCCATTAACTCAGCCCCTTGTGTAGCCTATGTCGCGCCTGAAAGAGCTGGGACAGCTGTTTGGCTATACATCAGCCTACCAAGTCTTTAATCCTAGTCACATCACACGGCTAGAGTTTCACTAAATGTAGGTTCAGGTTGTGGAACTGATGCGCTATTGTCGAAGGTGACGCGTACACGTAAAGTTCAGGGACGTTTGTAAATTTATATGCATCACATTTCAAAGGGACGTATTCATAAGTGATGGGACACTTTGGTTCAGTCACGTCTCAACAGCGCCACTAAAGTTGTCAAAAAGACTACCTATTTATGTCCCAAAACAGGAAGTATAGGCCTAGTTACTAAACAGAAATCATACTTCTTCTTTCAGCTCTCACTGTCTGGCCTTAATGGAAAATGCTCAAAATTAAGGAACAGTAGCTTACACTTGGGAAAAAAAAGCTGATACGGAATATTCCAGAATTTGACCATAATTCAGCATCAGTGCCATTCCATTTGTGGACTGATGCTGAAGTGTAAACAGGCCATGACAGGTTCACAGGACGAAGAGATAAACAATGCTTGCCTTTATTTAATTGCTCCTTCTTATAATTTCTGTTACTGCCTGCTGTAAATGGCATCCTAATGATCATGAGCCTGTTTTGGTCTCTTTGTTTAGACATTTCCTTCCTCTGCGTTCTCACCCCCCGCCCCCCTCAAAAAAACAAAACAAAACACTTCCTTGTGCCAATCCATCATGTCTAAACAGGTCAATGTCTTTTTCTGGGTGTATCGATGTTCTGCAGTAACAAAAAGTGAAAGTTCTGGGTATGTTTTTCTGACCTGGGGGGTTGGGTGGTGTGTGGAGCTTGCAAAGCGGTTGGTTCGCCTGACCTTTCGACACAGAGTGATCAGTGACTTGTTTGGTATTATGGAGGGCAGTGTGGAATGGCGCAGTGGGGAAGCTCCTGTTCATATCGGTGTCTCCTCTTCCTCTTCTTGCTCATCTGGCCTTTTGTCAGTCCTGCACACAATCCTTGCTCCGTCCCCTGCTGTTGGTCATTGATCTGCCAACCTGCCCCAAACTCCCCCCAAAGGAGGGGGTTAGGCTAAAGACTACACCGACCTCCCTGGAGGCGTTACTGAGCACACCTGTACACAAGCACTCTAAGGATGAGCCAAAGATGGAAAGCCTGCCATATGACCTGTTGAACCCTGGTACAATTATTTATTCCTGAAAGCCAATTTATTTTCTCCCAAGATAAGAACATTCCTATCTAGAGAATAACATAACATCAGAACTGAAATGATTCTGAGGGACTGACATGATGCAGCTTCTGATTTGAATGTGTGAATGTGTCAACTGATTTGAATGTGACGGTACTTCCCCTGTGTATTGCCAATGTTACACAGCAATTTTGTGTGGGACATACACTATACCAGAGAGAATTTCCAACCCCTGAAAGGAATTAGGGGTCAAAGAGAGAGAGAGAGAGAGAAAGAAAGAACAGTTTGAAAGAAAACAAGCAGAGACCTTCAGCCAGCCTGTGCCCCCTCTTCTCCCCCGGGAACTGACCTGTCAGAGACTCCCAAGGACTCAAACGTAATTAAAGTCTTTTTTCATCAGCCAGACACATGCTTTGGCTTACACAGGCCTTGCAGAAGACCTTGCATAGTAATTCTCCATTTGCCTCTAGTAACCTTAGTTTGTACAAACAGTCGGTGTTTGGTATTTGTTTGAAAAGCTGCTAATTTGTCTGCATGGGAGATCTGCCAGAAGTGCATGAGATTGTATATCCTGCTGTAGAGCAGAGCTCCTCAAATGACTGCTCAGGAAGTGTGGTCTCCTTTAATGTAACAAATCGCCGAGGCTTTTAACAGTTTGAAAACAGTACGTGGAGGGGGGTTGTGTTTCAAGATAAACAAGTTACATGAACATTACTTCAGATACAGATGCACATGGAGGTGACATTTGGTTTCAGAATGATGTAAATGACTCTGAATGAAACACACGCCAACTCAACCTGTTCACCGAATTGATTAAAGTCATAAAATACCCCCCCAAAAAGACTACAAAGTGCAAGCAGTGTTTTAGAAGGATGCCAAAACTGATCTGAAATAAAAGCAGAAGGCACTAAGGGTGAGAGAGAGGGCCAACGAGGCATTCCAGACCCCCCTGGGCTCGCTGGTCTGTGGGCAGATAAGGTAAGCCAACAGATAAACATTGTCTCCTTTCCCACTGAGGCAAATGGATGGGCCAGGAGAGAGGGAAGAGAGAGAACATGAGAGGAAGAGGGAATCAGCCCTCTACTAACAGTGCATGTCACAGAACCATATGTAGTATAACCATTATATATATATATATATATATATATATATATATATATATATATATATATATATATATATATAACAAGAATTATATATGGGCATATATATATATAACAAGAATGACAGGAGAGAGAGAGAGATAGAGAGAGAGAGAGAGAGAGAGAGAGAGATACTTTTAGTGTGTCTGTACATGTGTATGTGAGGAAGAGTGGAATACATCTACAGAGAAAGAAAATGGGTTATTGGACTGTTTCATTTTGAAGTAGTGAGGCTGGGAGGGGTCTTATTAATAAAAGCTTAAACAGCATAAGAAAAAAATGTGTACAATGGCCCAAATCAGGCCTGAAGTAGAAACAGGCCTACAACATGGCGAGCAAGCGAGTCAGTCTGCTCTTCCGGTGACCTCTCCTCCCTATCGGACACAGCAAGGAATAGGCACTAAACATCACCCTGGTCAGTGACACACACACACTTACCTTGGACTACAGGAATGCCCAACTACTAGACCCGATGTGCACATAGGTTTCATTTTTAGAGATATAATGTTTGGATGTGACAACATGATTTGTCATGAGAGAGAGAGAGAGAGAAAGAGAGAGGTCTGACTAGAGTCTGACATTGGTTCCCATGGGTCTTAATTAGTAGTTGACAAGAAAGGTTCTCATGGCAATGCCAATGAAATTACACTTTTGCTGAGTGTTACATGTGAAAATCATACATAGTGACACTCATTTCCTGTTGGAAGGCCACAGTAAATTTGTGAACTACGCGTGCAGAGGAAGCGTACGTTTTGCTGATGTTGTTCCACTACCACTCAGACCACAGTGTCTACTAAAGGCCTAGTATATCTGAACAGGCAGACTCTAAAGAGACACAAGAAGGGGGTGACAAACTCAAAAGCCCATAGGAAGCCCCCTCTCTAGTTTTACAAACACAAGCCTGACTGGGGGAGTGAGTATCAGTTACCTCATGCTGTTACCATTAACACCTGTTAATGAGCTGGCTAATCCAAATTAGTTTGTGTGTGTGTTTGTGTGTATATGTGTGTGTGTGTGTGTGTGTGTGTGTGTGTGTGTTTGTGTGGTTAGGAGGTAGAAGTTAGAAGAAACCTCTGGTATGACCCTCCAAAATACACCTTAGTATTTCATACTTAGTACTCATTTTTAGTAAGTCATACAATAGACAAATACATGAAGTCATGGAGAATGACTTTTGCCACTGGGCAGAACATACTGAGCTGGGTTGGCACATGAAGTGAGGGTTTTCCCCATGCCTATGACTTGAGTAGATCCAGTAGGTGGGGAGCCGATCTTCATCAAACTCAAGGAGTCAAATGATAGAGCTGCAAACCTCAGAGAGAAAAACACCCCATCAGCTTTCAGGCATTATGCAAATCCATGCAAAATTACCGATGTGTGTGTGTGTGTGGGCTGCTGTTGAAACGATGAAAGACTAATTCAGTTGAAGCGGGAACCCGAAACGGCAAGCTTTGCATAAAGGTGAAACCCAGTGAGCGTGACACAAAGATGCCAGATGCCATGCTGGTCAAAAAGTAGTGTAAAACAAGAAAACAGGTACTTTATACACAGTTTGACAATATCCAGCAGATTTTTGGAGGATTTAGAATGTTGTTCTGGCAGTGAGGTTGTACAGTATTCTAGAATTCCATGGCAGTTAAAGAGTTAATGTGATGTGGCAGGAAGACGTTCAGGTCTGCTGGCTTTGGGAGAGTCCTGGTGGACTGTAGGTCTGGACTGACTTGGTGCTCAGAGACCATGTTCCACACCTCTTCCCTTTTCTCTCCTCTCCCTGGTTTTGTCTCTTACTTTGAACCTAACACGAGGTAACAGGTGTGTGTGTGTGTGTGTGTGTGTGTGTGTGTGTGAGTGAGATATATGTGTGTAATGTCTGTGTGTGTATTAAGCTTTGAGGTACATCAAGATTTGTGGGTCACTGCAGCAGACTCACATAACAGAGAGAGGCCTGGGGCCTGTGCCTTAACAAGATTGTGTGTCAGATTTAGCGCTCTCCCGAGAGTCAGTCTCACTGTGTGTGTGTGCGTGTGTGTTTATGATTTCTGTCTATCTGTGTGTTTCTGTGTGAATCTTCATGCATTTGCTGTATGAAGAATACATGTGTTTGTTTTCAACTTTGATAATATGTCTTTATGAATGTGTGTGTGTGTGTGTGTGTGACTTCCTTTGCATATCAGTACATGAATGACCTTGTTAGTGCATGAGTGTGTGTGTGTGTGTGTGTGTGTGTCAGACAGGGCCAGTGTGTGAAACAGTAGCCAGCTCCAAACTATTGTTCCTCTGTTAGGTGGGCTCTGCCAGAGGGGTCACAGTTACAGTTCATCACACTCCCTGGATTTCCTATTGCTCTTCCTGACATTCACACACACACACACACACACACACACACACACACACACACACACACACACACACACACACACACACAACACATACACACACAAACGCACGCAGTGACCAAACCAGGATGGGTTGTGTGGGGGTCATAGACTGGTTGACTGCTGTATTTCTAAGCAGTTTTATCTGGGTCAGGCCCTCAGAACTATTACAGCACGACACATCACACCTCTAACAGCTGGACTCTCTAGTGACATTTTGTCTGTATATGTGTGTGTGTGTGTGTGTGTGTGTGTGTGTGATAGAAACTGTAATAATTCAAGACAAAGCGAGGGTTAGAGAAATACAGAGAGAGAGACGGAGAGAGAGAGAGAGAGAGAGAGAAGGAAGGAAGTCCACTTCTAATGCTCTGGCCTTACTGTACTATCTTGTTCTGCCACTCTGCTTCTCTCGTGCTCATACATGACCTACAGTACCAATGTCTGCCTTCCATGCACATATACAGAAAAAAACATTAACATATGTCACATGCACACACACACACACACACACACACACACAGACAGACATACACTCACACATGCACACACACACACACAGAGACATACACTCACACACGCACACACAGACATACACTCACGCATGCACACACACACACACACACAGACATACACTCACACATGCACACACACATAGACATACACTCACACAGGCACACACACAGTGACTTGACTTCAGAGAACAACCTATTTGTGCAGATGGATACAGTAGGTATGCTGATCTTTACATAATGGGTGCAATTTATTTGTGCCTCTGTCAGGATAACAGCTAAGAGCCTTGGTTTGCCCTGAGTTACACTGAAAAGACTGCTTTGTTCAGATCACACACACACACACACACACACACTACAAGAATATGCTTTCGTGTGCATATCACCCTGCACATTTTAGAATCTGTTTGCATTATGTGACAAGAGATAACATCAAAAGTTTTGAAAGCTCGCTTTGTATTGGAACAGAGACAACAGAGGGAACAAGTGTGAACGAAGGATGATTTAAAGTGTGCACAACCAGCGGCGGAAGATGAAATAGAGGAGGTGGCGGAGGAGGGGGGGAGAAGGAAGTAGTGTTGCAGAGAGGAGGCTACACCAACACTCTCCATATGGTGTGTGTGTGTGTGTGTGTGTGTGTTTTCGATCAGAGATGCGATTAACGTTGTGTCTTGGGGACCTTTAGGGGCCCTCTTTGGGGAAACAATTAGGGTATGTGGCAAAATGTCAGAAAACAAAGGAAATGCATAACTCATGACTCACTGACTGCCTTTTAACATTTTGACACGTGCCCTTAAATGTGCACTCTGGGGTTTTGAGTGGATGTTTCGTCGGTGCGGAATGTGCTCGAGTTAACCCCTGTGTGCTGGTCTCTCTAACCACACAAAGCTGGTGCCCACATGTGAGCTATGCAGGCGATGTGGGCAGGAAACACAAACAGCTGGCGATGAATGTGTACTGTATGTGTGTGCGTGTGTGTGTGTGTGTGTGCATGAGTTTGCCTTGCCATGTAGTCAAAGAAGAAGGATGTTTGTGTCAGTCTACTGACACATTGACAGCTGGCTACACAGAACTTCAAGTCTCAAACTTACATTTCAGCCAATTGCTCCTAATATTAAGATTGTTTAATTGCATTAGGTGAGTACTTAGCTTCCAGCCCACGCCATGCACTGGTTCTCTTCTATTCTAAAGCACTTTTCAGTTCAGTCAGTGGCTGTCAAGGAAAATGGAGTTTAGACCCACCCCTCTCAGTCCACTGCACCTCTTCTCTGTGTTCTCCTGTTCTTAAGTGAAGGTTCTAGGTTCTAGTTCTCCATATTTTCTTTGGTAAATTGAGAGTCGAATGCTTGTAGAGAAGATGTTGTAGGGATTAGTGATGTATATCACTGATGTTGTTTGTATGTTGTATAGGGATTACTGATGTATATTGTTTGCACTAATGTTGTATTGAGTGTACTGAGGTGAAAACACATGAGCGGCTGATTTAATGATCACATCCTCATCTCCACTTTCTTGTTTTTAGGCAGCTCTTCCATTGGGGTCAATGAGGACGAGGTGCGTCTCACCGCACCCCACCAGCACTACGCCTGCCCCGAGGGTGCCAACGTCACGCTGGTGTGTGAGCAGCATGGGCACCCCCACGCGGGTGACCAGTTCCACCCGGCCTGGCTCTACACGCCGCACTTGGACCGCCACTGCCAGAAGGGCCAGCACCCTCGCGGCGGCCGGACCCTCCGCGCCAACCGCTCGCTGCCCTTGTCCGCCGCGGGCATTTACATGGTGGAGGGCTCGCGGGTCATGCTCCGTCTGATAGACGTGAGGCTGGGTGACCAGGGCCGCTACTGCTGCCTGGTGGCGGAGAAGCACCACAAGGGCACCCTGCACAGCCACGTGCTCCTCACCGTCGGCCCACGTAAGGGACAGTGTGTGTGTGTGTGTGTGTGTGTGTGTGTGTGTGTGTGTGTGTGTGTGTGTGTGTTGTGTGTATATGTGTCCATCAGTGTTGCGCGGGTTTGGTCACAAGCGGCCCGCGGTCGCTCGATATTTTAATCAACCCGACCGCAACTCGGACCGCGAATATTAATTAGGACAAAATTATACCCGACCCGCGATCTGACCCGCTTATTTACAAAATGTGTGCTTTTGGTTATAGCCTGCATACAGTGTGACAGTAGGCCATTTCTGTAAAACAAACTAATTTATTTGCGAAACTTTATGCAGTAGAACTACACGCAGTAGGCATGCAGGACATATGTTTGCGCAGGACAGAGAATGAGAATAAGAGCGCAAGCACGCACGCAACCACCAAGGGTTAGAACACTAGGATAAGATTTGAAGGCCATGGACATACATCTTTCTTTCGAAAACAGAAATGGTGAGGCAAGGTAGGCAAGAGAGATACATTGCTGGTCAAAACGTTAGCGTAAGAACTGGTTTATAATGCTGAATGAAGCACAAAGCTTTACTAAAGCACATCCACTGTTTAAAGTCACAAACACAACGAACTAAGGTAACTTTTATGCATGCGCGAACCTATACCGGTAGATATGGCTGTGTAGTCTGTGCCATAACATTTATTCCTGTAGGCTGCCCGTTTTGGCTGTCTTACTTTGTTTATGACTCATCCGCGGGCGACCGCTTAATTTCGGGCAGACCGCACAACACTGGTGTCCATGTACAGTATGGAGTGGACGAAAACATATAGGTACATGTTTGGGCTTAACATCTATTTTGTCATTTGGTAAAAAAATGTGTGTATGTGTGTGAGTGTGAGTGCATGTTGTGGTTTTATTCACTGTAGTCAGACCTTAATTATGTTTTGCATCTAGTATATTCATGTATCTGTTTAGATCCTTGCCATGAAAATACTTATCTCTGCATGCTTGTGTGTGTGCACAGTTACACAAGTATCTGAGCGTGTGTACTGTATGTGTTTGCACTGTATTCACAGTATGTCTGACATGATCAAAGGCCTAGATATGACACAGTGTGTGAGAACCCTGACAGCTATATACATATAGTATATAGGTGTGTGTGTGTGTGTGTGCATTTTACAGAAGTGTTTGCATGTGCTACACATGCATTGGGGCAGCCGTGGCCTACTGGTTAGCACTTCAGACTTGTAACCGGAGGGTTGCCGGTTCGAACCCTGACCAGTAAGCATGGCTGAAGTGCCCTTGAGCAAGGCACCTAACCCCTCACTACACCGGTTAATGTGTGCTTCACTTCACTGTGTGCTGAGTGTGTTTCACTAATTCACGGATTGGGATAAATGTAGAGACCCTCACGGGATCAAAAGAGTATATATACTAATATATACTAGTAACAGCATCTCTAGTAGCTCTGTGGCTTCAGTTCAGTAAGCACAAGCATTGCGCTGGCTTTACCCCAGAGAGTGAGCGGGTGAGACCGAGACAGCAGCAGCCCAGAGCAGCCCAAAGCAGCCCAGCCTCACTCTGTCTCTGTCTCTCCACAGGGCGCGAGGGAAGCCTGACCTGCACAGAGATGAACACCAACAACAATGACAATGATGGTAAGAGGGTCTCCTCATCTACATGAGTCAGACACTATGAGTGTGTGTGTGTGAGAGTGAGAGAGATAACAATAGCAAGTGCTATTGTGTATTGTGTACATACATGGGTGCGATTAGTGTGTGAGTGTGACATGCATCCTGTTTGATCTGTTTGTGTATGTGTGTGTGTTTTCCTTGCAGGCAAAGTTACTGCAGTCTTTGCTACAGCTGCCTGCATCATGGCTTTCCTGTGCCTTCCTCTTATTCTGGTGCTGGTGTACAGACAGAGGCAGACTGCTCAGGCCAACAGACGTGAGTAAACACACACACACACACACACACACACATACCTGTGTTTCAGTATTCATCTGTCACACAGGATGAACACACTCTTTCAGTAATACCTGTCTCTCTCAGTAATCTCTCTCTCTCTCTCTCTCTCTCCCTCTCACACACACACACACACACACACACACTTTGCAGCTTCCTGCTTGTGGTATGTGACTGCAAGAAAAAACAGTGTAGCTGCAACACAGATATATATGATGTGTGTGTGTGTGTGTGTGTGTGTGTGTGTGTGTGTGTGTGTGTGTGTGTGTGTGTGTGTGTGTGTGTGTGTGTGAGAGAGAGAGAGAGAGAGAGAGCGCTCTTGTCTCTGTGTCTATGTGTGGCGCACCCTAACTAAAGTGTTTCTTTCTTTCCTGTCCTTTCCACAGGTGCACATGAACTTGTCCGAATGGACAGGTGAGTTTTTTTTCTCTCACACACACACACAACATTATTTCTGCTGCCATACAGGAAATGGAAGAGCCCTTGCTGTCGCAATACCTTGCTGTACAGTACACAGTAGAGGGTTACACAATTTTCAGAGCAGTAAAGATAAAAAGCAACAGTACAGTCAGATAACAACTCAGATGATCCCAACACAGCTAGATCTGTGCTGCAAAGTCCATTCTAAATGAGGGTAGGAAAGAGCCCTTTACTTTAATGCTTTGGGGGATGTGGGGATGATAATACAACATGATACGATCTAAACTAGAACTTGACACGATCTGAGCTAGAACTTGATACGATCTGAACTAGAACTTGATCCATTCTGAACTAGAAGTTGATCCATTCCGAACTAGAACTTGATCCATTCTGAACTAGAACTTGATACAATCTGAACTAGAACTTGATCCATTCTGAACTAGAAGTTGATCTATTCTGAACAAGAACTTGATCCATTCTGAACTAGAACTGGATCCATTCTGAACTAGAACTTGATACGATCTGAAGTCCTTAGTCACCATTGCTGCCTTTTCTCTCACTCTCTCCATCCTCCACAGTGAGGCTCAGGGTCACGACAACCCTGTGTTTTTGGGGGGCTCCCCCCAGGCCAAGACCCGCACTGTGTCCCAGATCATGACCCGCCAGTCCTCCGAGACAGGGCGCCACCTGCTTTCTGACCCAGGCACCCCACTGACCCCAGCCTACGGAGACGTCTTCTTCCCAATGCAAGGTGAGCGCGGGGACTACACACACACACACACACACACACACACACACATACACACACACACACACACATGTACACAGATGCAATGTGAATGCCACAGAGGGGCACACAGATGAATCTTCTGAAGTAAACTCAGAATCACTGGACATCAATCACACACAAACACTGAGCCCTGAACACGTCACAGCACAAACACTGAGCCCCAAACATATCAAAGCAGAAACAATCACACACACACGCAAACGTAAGCACTTAGATTAAACGTAAGCAGAGACACACACAAACGTAAGCACTGGGTGGACAGAGCACACCCATACAGTCACAGTGATTAAGGGGGGGGGGGGGGGGGGGGACTTCTTTGGAGACTCTTGGGCAATGACTGTGTGGAACATGAAACAGCTGTGACTGATAAATACCAGCAGTTATGTTCTCATAGAAATGAGGACTCTAGGAGACACACAAAACACATACATACACACACACACAAACACACACACACACACTCTGTGGCAAACCAGCTCCAACACATGAGCATGTTTTTCACCATAGAACATGAACCATCTGGAGGCTGTCCTAACTGATAGGATGTAGAGCTATTTATATGAGGTTCTCTTAGTTTAGCACTTAACCATAATGATTTGGTTATCTGTCCACACACACACACACACACACACACACACACAGATATTCCCATAGTCCCTCTTCATGAGGTACCTGTGTGGGACGTTCCTAGAATTCCTAACTGAATTACAGTTTCCTGACTCAAAAGTCTCCGGAGTCCAGCTGTCTCTTGCAGCTTGACTGCATTACACAGGTGCACACACACACACACACACACACACACATTAGACAAGCTTTACACACATATTATAAGGCTCACACAATCAGTACTGTGTTATGTACATACTGTACATACATACAGTTGGCAATAGTGTTCTTTAATGGTTGTGTTTGTGTGTCAGTGGAGCCTTGTAGCCAGTGCCATAGCAGTTTAAATGTCTCTGCAGACAAACTTGATAATTTCATATAGGTCAGTTTCCCTTTTTCAGTTTCACAACCTGATTACCAAACATGTAGCCCTTGGGGAGGGGAGTGTAGGAGGCTAATGGCTGACCATATACTATTCCACATAACTGCCTTGTTTACTGCAAATAACTATATGTCTTATTTACTAGGCAAAGTTGAAAAAGAGTATTAGAGGAAAATATGTACAAAGAAAGTTGGGTTGCGGTTTAAAGGAGCAGTCTGTGTGTGTGTGTGTGTGTGTGTGTGTGTGTGTGTGTGTGTGTGCATATAATATGTCTGAGACCCTGCCAGAGCATACAAATCTGGTAACCTCTTATTACTGGTGTCCGGAGGAAGGGCAGAGAGACCAGTGGAAACTCCCTGCCTGGTCCACCCTGTTTTAGAAAGACCACAGCAATGTCCACAGAATGGTCATCTTAAGTCACCTCATGACGGACGCTATGGACACCAATGTCTCCATTTGAGAAGCAGGGAAAGAGACCATGTTCACTGGCTCACTGAATGTGTAGTGTTTCACCAGAAAACTAATGTGTGTGTGTGTGTGTGTTGTTTTTCTCTCAGAGCCCATCCCAGAGTCCCCCAACATTCTGCAAGTGTAGCCTGAAGGGACCTTGACCTGTGACCTGGAAAAGCTTTGTGGTTTTCTCTTCTTCTGCACTGTTTCACACACTCCTCTGCTACTACCCCAAAACCTGCACCACTCCCTTAATGTGTGTGTGTGTGTGTGTGGTTGTGTGGTTGTGTCTGTGTGAGTGAGTGTGTGTGTACCGGTATGTGTGTGGTTGTCGGTGTGTGTGTGTATGTGTGTGTGTGTGTGTTTGTGTGTGTGTGGTTGTGTCTGTGTGAGTGAGTGTGTGTGTACCGGTATGTGTGTTGTTGTCGGTGTGTGTGTGTGTGTGTGTGTGTGTGTGTATGCATTTGGAGACGCTTCTTAACCACACTGCTTGAGGAAATAATTGAAGAGGAAGAGACAATCCAAGAAAATTACAAAAACAAGGAAATGACAAACTGTTACACCTGCAACAACAACTGAAAGGCCAAAAGGGAACCGATTTTCTCAGCATTGTGGTGTACTAGGGGTTGCTTTGTCTGAGACGCCACTGACACTCTCGTCATCCCCTCTACTGAGAACTGGTAGCATACAGATGTCTGGTGATTTGCCATCCAAAACATTCCAGAGGCTGGGGACCTGGAGACGAGTTGGGGAGCAGAGGTCTAGCAGACTGTCCGTCTGTCTGTCTGAAGGGTCGCATCAGATGTCTGTCTACAGTGTCTCTGGACTTTTCCCATGTGTCATTGCTTAACTGCTTACAATATGGACATATCACTGCTGAGGCTACCAGCCACGCACTTACCCTTGCCCTCCCCCTACGCTTTAGTTAGCTGCTTTTCTAACTGGTAGTAATGTTAATATTTGTTCACCGTTAGCCTTAAAAATTGTTGGGTATATGAGTATATTTTTAACTGTACAGAACAGACGTTATTTTAGATATATGTGAGACTGTTCATTTTTGGTTGCTTGAGTATCTCTGAGTCCGTGCGTCAATGTTAAAGATAGATAGCCGTTGTGGTAGACAACTGGCATTTTTTTTTTTTTTTCAATAGCTTCATCAAGCTTTGATAAAGATGAAAACATGAAAACACATAGGACTGCATTCATCAGACAACCACCAGGCATGTGCAGGCACGTCGTGTTCCAGGCAAAACCACAGTCCATTTCACAGAATTTTACTTTTTGTCACCAATTTCAGCACATTTGGTTTGCCACTGTCTCTTTTCTACCATTGGTGCAATCGCTCTGGTCAGCATTTCTCTAAAAGTGTTAAATCATCCACTAACAGAGAACACTGAAGACTTTCTCACAATGGTGGTGGCTCAACAAAACTACTGCCAAATACAATCCTGATCAGTCCGTATTAATTCCCTCAGATTGCTTGCTCTCTCACTATGGCTGAATGCCAGAGAACACCATTTTCCCTGACATTTTTGCACTCCTTTCAGATCAGTAATGCTACCTCACTTCTCTTCAGTGCACAAGACCACCATCCAACCTCTACTGATTCAAGATCAGACTGTCCTTTCACTCTGTGTGCTCTCCATGTAGAAATATGTAAAAATATGTTGATAAGGAAGAATACAACAAAAAAATTCAACAGTGACTTTTTGTTTAGCTTTAATAGGTAGGTATTCCAGTTTTTTTCCGTCTGGCGTTGCTGTTACAGCAACAATGTGGCTACATGATGTCTGAGCAGGTTAGTGCTAGCATTGGTTACAATGTCATTATCTTTCTATCTCTTAAATAGGCTTTAACTGGCATTGAAATCATAGCTTGCCCTTTTTGACATTGCTATTGTGAATACAACTGTACAAAAAAATTAAAATATTGTTTTGTTTTGTTTATTTTGTTTGGCCCTGGATTCTCTTTTATAAAATAAAATGTGTTTCATATGAGAATGCGTGTAAGTGACAATCCTTTATGTGTTGCCCGTGGTTTCTGACACTCATTATGACTCAAGGTCTGGGTTTTTCAGAACTCAAGCTTGCTAAGTTTTAAAAAACATCAGCATATTTCGTGACTGATAGCAATCTGTGAGTTTTGAAATGAGATAGTTGCACTCTACACTATGCAACACTACTAACGTGGACACAATATTACAAATGCACATCCCAGTTTAAAGCACCTTCAAACAACTCATGAAAGAAGTATGATAGACACCTTAATGCAAGAAATACCTGACATCAATATTCAATACAAAACAAAATAAAGGAGTTACATTTTGCATTTACTTCTGTAATTTAGTGACAATTTTACAACATAATTTAGCACTTATGAATTATTGAGGTCGTCATTAACAAGTCACTGTATGAATTCTGATAATGCTGACGTGAAAATAAGTATCACATTTAATCAACATGCAAGCCCCTACAGGGCTATAGCCTAATATCCCTGGTCCAGCAGATAAGAGAGGGAGGAGACTTTGATGCAGAAACGTTATGGCAAGACATGATCATATCAGAACAAGTTGTTTCGCTGTTTATGAACATCATGGCTCTGTGGATTGAACTTGTCTGTGTGTTTGTGCAAGTAATGCAAACATACCCTATCCCTCAGCTCAGTGTAAAGATGTTAAAAAAGTTTGAGGTTTTGTAGAACCCAATCCATGCACACTGATAGTGATTGACCTACATAGCAACTGTTATGACTAAACTGAAGTGTTCTAGCAGAACCACTGTTGATGATATTTTAACTGATCCTAACTGTATTAACCTAGCTACAGGTTAGTGCTTGCTTAGCACAAAGCTCCATAGCAGGCTTGTGCTAATCCACACCAAAAACAACATGCTGAAGCATGTGCCTCTTTGCCCACTCAGATGACAGCTGATAGGTAGCAATGATGAAACAACTTGGGTTCTGACCACAGATCTAGTTTCATCTGTTTTGAACTCCATTGCTAACTTGGCTGAGTGTCCTACTGTGAGCCACTAGAGGGATTCATCTGAAGGTGTTCGATGTAAACAAAAGCTTAAGAGCAGTTTTAAAACTACACCCAAAATTAAATAATGTTTGAAGTGGGATAAATGTGGGGTGTCCCGGGTGTCTGAACGGAAACCACACTAAAACCCTTCACATGGTAGCCTGTCTAGGACATGTGCACTGGTGTGTTCTGACTGTTATCTTTACTAGTGTCTTACTAATGTTTGAAGCCTGATCATTACCTGCTTGTCTATCAGGTTTCTGGACATTCAATTCTACAGCACTTTGGTTATCTTTTTGTGTTATTTTTAAAGTGTTTTATAAATAAATCTGACTTGACTTGATTTGACTTAAGCCCATAAACAGTTGCTTCTGTTTTGCATTGGGTCACCTAATTATAGTCACAGGCCAATAACACGCCATCGCACATTTAGACACACTGTATGTCTCGCATGGCGACCTGTTCCATTTAAGACACTTAAAAGAACTTCTCTGCGCCTCAGGGGTGTTGAAACAGGAAGCAGTGCAGGGCTTAAGCACACACTGCTTCCTCTTTCAGAGAACAACAGCGGCGGGGGCGCTGCTGCAACTCGTTTCCTGTTTTGCTCATCGCTGCTCATTTCCTCACATAGCAACACCTCACAGACACCACACATGGCGGACACACTAAAGCTCTGCCCTTTAAATCACAATCAGACAGAGTCTTCCCCCTGGCATAGACCCAGAGGATACTTCCAACAGGAGGACATGGGTGGGATCATGTTGTTGTAGTTACACAGGTAGATCAGCAGAGGGAGTGTGACTCAGGAGAGGGAGTGGAGTCTGTCTCAGTTTGTTAACCCACCTACCCAAATGTTTGACTTCATTTGACTGGACTGCAAGACTGCTGGTCAGCATCTCCTTGCTGAGCATGCTGGGAATGTACAGTGCGTGTGAGTGTGTGTGTGTGTGTGTGTGTGTGTAGTTGTGGCTGAAAAGTTTTGGGTTATGACATGACAGCCAACAAAGACAAGGAAGACACAATAACCCTTGTGTGTCTGTCTGTGTGTGTGTGTGTGTTTGTGTGTGTGATGTTTCTGTGTGTGTGTGTGATGTTTCTGTGTGTGTGTGTGTGTGTGTGTGTGTGTGTGTGTGTGTGTGTGTGTGTGTGTGTGTGTGTGTGTGTTGTGTGTGTGTTATACCCAACAAAAACAAAGAAGACACAACAACCCAACCAACCCCTTGTACTATGATAGAAAACATGATCACACATTGCGTGTGTGTGTGTGTGTGTGTGTGTGTGTGTGTGTGTGTGTGTGTGTGTGTGTGTGTATGTCTGTGTGTGTCTGTGTCTATGTGTGTGTGTATATGTGTGTGTGTGTGTATGTGTGTGTGTGTGTGTGTGTGTGTGTGTGTGTGTATCATGCATCCTTACCGAGAGTGAAGGAGTCCCGTCATCCTCCACGGTGACGGTCAGCTGGTATTCCTGTTGCCGTTCGCGGTCTGGAGGGGAGGGCCGTGTCACCATCTCCCCCGTCACGCGGTCCATGCGGAACGTCAGATCCTGGTTGCCGCCGGTGATGTAGTAGAACAGCATGGCGTTGCGGCCAATGTCACGGTCAGTTGCCACCACACGCAGAACCGATGTGCCCCCGCCGACATTCTAAAAGAGTGAGAGCAATAAGGCGGGGATCACATTAGCCAGCGGCAAGCGGCAGGTTTCCTATTGTTCTCTATGGTTCAGCAGCGGAACGGTGGCAACGCCGGCGTAACGTTAGCGTTGTACAAGCTGAGCGTTGAACTTGGTTCAACTTTCAAAGCGCAACGCAAGCGTATTCAATTGTCAGTTTAGGCAAACAGTTTGTGTTACTTAGGAACGAGATAGAACTTATTATGGTCTGAGCGTTGCTGGCCAATGTGATCCCCACCTAATAGTGCAATGATTAGTAAGTGGATAAATCATTAATACTTGAAAGATAAAAAGTGTTACATATCCAGTGAAGCCTGGACTTTCCCTATATGGATAAACGGTTCAAATTCAAGCCAAAATGTCTGCCTGGATCCATTTGAATGCAGGCGTATGTCTTGATAAAAGTGTCTGGTTGATGAGTGAGTGATTGATAGAGTGCTCAGTGTGCTTGACATGTGGCAGGAGAGTGAGGCTCACCTCACTGATGGAGACATTGTAGCCGCGAGGGCTCTGGACGACTGGCCTATTATCGTTAACGTCCAGGATGTTGATGGTCAAAGAGTGGTCAGTGTAGCGAGGAGGGGAGCCACTATCCAGAGCTCGCACCTAAAAGTCAAAGACAAACACACACACACACACACACACACACACACACACACACACACACACACACACACACACACACAGCCACATCATAATATCATTCATACGTTGTATATCACTCACTTAGTAATATCACTATGTTTGCCAATATGTTTCAGAATGTCCAGAAGTAATACACAGATGCACAGATGTTATGTATAGCTGAAGTGAGAGAGGTGGTCCCCTTGACTCCCACCTTCAGCAGGTAGCGGTCCACTGCCTCGCGGTCCAAGGGAGTATTCACATAGATCTCCCCATATGTGTGGTTGGCAGTAACGATTCTAAACACATCCTGCATGTTACCCGCCACCAGGGTAAAATTGACCTGATGGAGAGACAGAGGCAAAGAGAAAGAGAGAGACAGAGAGAGAGAGAGACAATCGAGTAAAGAGGAAAACAAAAGAGGGGAAAATAACAGAATAACGCATTGTTTAGCACCAGTGACACTCAAGTATCTTTACATTTACACCTATTCATTTAGCAGACACTGTTGTCCAAAGTGACTCACATGTGTCTATGCTAACTATATTACAAGGGATCACATTGTCCCTGGAGCAACTTGGGGGGTTAAGTGTCTTGCTCTAGGGCAACGGTGGAAGCCGGGAATTGAACCCACAACTTTTCAGGCTACAGGCTACTCTCCTCACCAGTCCATTGTTCCCAGCATCTTTGTCTCTGGCCAGCACCACGGCCACTCTCTGTCCAATAGGAGTGTCCTCTGGGATGTTCACGGACACGTCAGATGTGATGTCGAACTGTGGACTGTTGTCATTCTCATCCTCAATGGTGATGGACACCTGTCACCACACAAAAAGCATCAGTGAAGGGCAACTGAAAGAAATGGAAGGGCTGTTTTATATTAATGTAGTAGAGGGAGACAATGAAGAACTCGTACCTTCTGCATTTCCACAGTGAATGTTGGAAAGAAGGGGAAAATGTGAGTGCAGGTGCCTTATATGAAGAGTTCCACATAGTTCCTTATCTATGAGAGGTATTATTTTCACAGCTGGGACCTGTACCATACATTCCCTATTTATTTAGCAAGGAACACATCAGCACTTTTGGCTTTTGTATCTAACCAGATACGCATATGTAATGCATGTTTAGCATCTTAGACTTCACAACGTCTGTGCGTGTTCTAGAGCCTTCAAAACAGCCTTCAAAACAGCCTTCTAGAGCCTTCAAAACAGCCGTCCCCAGAGAACACACGTATACTGCTGTGCATCACAATCGCATCACAGTAGAACTTAAGATTCAGCTGAGGGTGTGTGTGTGTGTGTGTGTCTTTACCACAGTGGAGCCTCTCTTTGGGCCGCCGTCATCCGCCAGCACGGTAAGGGTGTAGGAGTCACCCTTCTCTCTGTCCAATAGCCCGGTGACCATGATACGCCCCTACAGGAGAGCAGACCAAGACCGAATGAGTGAGGGT
>NC_055972.1:20492974-20522974 GCF_018492685.1 Alosa sapidissima | reverse complement strand
AGAAAACCACTGTGTGTGAGGCTGAACTATAAAAAAAATCAGGAAACAGGGCACCAGGGGAGCGATTAGAAACCACTTGAGGTATACCAGGAAAACAGTAGCCATTAACAGAAAACATGTTCGCAAAAAAACAGCTGGCAAAAAGCAAAGAGCATTAGTAGCTCCACAAAGCAGCCCTGCTGAGGATGCGTCTAGGCATCAGGCAGTGTCCTCTGGGAGTCTGGGCTCAGAGCACCAGTGGTTAGAAAAGAACTACTGGAAAAGGGAAATGATCAGTCAGCTGAAAGAAACCAAATGAGCAGGTTGGTTTGTTTGTTTGTTTCTTGGACACAGTTTCTATATATTTCCTCTATCTTAATGTTTAGTACTGTTTATGCTTTACTAACAGTTTTTACTACACCTGTTTTTGTTTGTTGAAACATACAGTATATACAGTATATTTCCCCCAACGGATGAAAAGTAACATTAACAAAGTGTGATAAGTATTACCCTTTTAGTGCACGCAAATGGCATCCAAACCTTTCGTTGATGAAGTGAACATACGGTGAACTGAAAAATTACTGTAATGAATGAATGAATAACAGATAAACAAAGGAAATAATCGGACAGACAGATTTCATGCAGAAGTGCGTACCGGTGTCTGGGTCTGTGGCTCGTACCACGATCACCGAGGTGCCAATACCAGCGGTCTCGCGGAGCCCCAAGCGGTTGTACTGCTGCTGAGTGAAGACGGGTGGCTCGTCGTTGGCATCCTCCACGTACACGATCACCTGCAGGGGCACAAGCAGGCACAGCAGCCAGGCCAGAGGGTCAGAGCCAGGGGAGGAGGAGGAGGAGAAGGAGGAGGAGGAGGAGGAGGAGGAGGCGGGGAGCAGGGCTGAGTGTGGACAGAGTATGAGGGCTCCAAAACACCCTTTACTGGTGATGAAAATGTGGTGTTGATACTGTGTGTAGGTCAAAGCTGAGCTATAATCAGTCTGACCACATACAGATACAAGAACAGGGTCAGGGAACTCAACAGAAACCTCAGCATACTCTCACACCCTCACAAATAGACCATGACCACCATAGACCATGAACTAAACAGAACCGCATACAGGTAGAAATAGACATTCTACCGCACACACACACACACACACACACACACACACACACACACACACACACACACACACACAGAGAGATATTAATGTGGGGGTTACTGTAACCTGCACTATGTCTATGTAACCTCTTTTCCCAACCCATGCAAACACTGATGTTAGGGCTGTGGCTTCTGTTACAATACTCCTTATGCACAGATATTCACTATGCACACACACACAACCTCTCTCTCTCTCACTCTCTGTCTTTCCCATGCATGCTAACGTGATGCTTGTACCCTGACTGTGCTGCGCATGGGGCCCTGGTCACTGTTGTAGGCCTCCACCTCCAGCACGTGGGAGCTGCTGGTCTCCCTGTCCAGCCGTCGGGGTCCCCTGGTGATCAGGCCAGACAGGTTGCTGATGCTGAACAGCTGGTTGATGTTGCCTGCCGCCAAAAAACAACACACGCACGCACGCACGCACGCACACACACACACACACACTTCAGGAAAGGACTACAAGGCCAGTAGAGAAACACAGACATAGTCATATACACGTTCTGTTCATTCACAAGCTCTCTCTTTCTCTCTCTCTCTCTCTCTCCCTCTCAGACAGACAGACAGACACAGACACAGACACAGACACAGACACACACACACACACTCACACACACACACACACAGAATTGAGCACAAGCATGCGTGTGGCATGTGTACATCCTGTTAGATATAATGTTCAGAATGCAACCTCCAGATTGCCTTTGAAATGGCTTGGGAAAGTGCACGCCTGTGGTGAATTCAAATACACAGTCCCTGTTAACTACAAACCATGCCCACGCATAACTGTGCAAATTGGAAACAACATTGTATTTTTTTTTTTAAACAAAGAGAAATCTGATTGACCTCCAAAGTACAATTAAACAATTACAAAATGAGCAATAACAGCACTACCTCTTTTCTAAGCCACCATACATGCATGAATAAATGTGATTATACAACACAAAACTCACAGTGTGTGTGTGTGTGTGTGTGTGTGTGTGTGTGTGACTGGCTGCGGATTTGGGTGCATTTATTGTTTATTGTCTTGCTGTTCTTATGAACAATTGATCGCTTGGCCCCTAAGAACATGAGAACAGGAAGGAGGAAGTGACTCCACTCACCGGAGAGGATCCTGTATAGAACGCGTCCGTTCTCTCCCTCATCCGCATCTGTAGCCTGCACCTGCACGCGCACACACACACACACACACACACACACACACACATGCGCACGCACACACATGCGCACGCACGCACACACACACACACACACACACACACACACACACACACACACACATGCGCATGCACACACACACACAAACAAACAAGCAAACAAAAGTGAACATCTGTAAAATGCTGTACATTCATGTGTGAACACTCATGCATATACTATGGCGTCATTTAGCTGACTTAATTATGCGAGCGCATAAAGAATGAAAACGAGCGCAGATACAGACATCGGGAGTGTACATACAGAAACTGAGGGGTGAAAAATAATCTTGTGGTGAATAAAACTGTTATCACAGGCTCCATCTTCTGCTCGTTATCGCCAGATCATTTTTAAATTTGCTCTCGCTTTGAAACTTTCTAAGCTCCACAACACGTTATGGATTAAGGCTCGATCAGACGATCAATCATAAAAGGATTCGCCACTGCCACTATTTCTGGATTTCTGGATTCCTAAATAATAGCATGTGTCAAAACTTTTTTTTTCTCTCTGAATAAGCAATAAGAAAATATAAATATAATTTTGTGTACTATTGTTAAATTATTGTTATAAATAATTAAATTTTGCCCGTTAACCGTGCTATTTAACTAACTAGCTAACGTTAGCAAAGTAAACAGAAAGTGAATGGAACGGCTAGTGATGTTCACTAGCCAGGTAGCAGCTAAGGACTTTGGTTAAACTTGTATATTGTTGCAAACTAACCTACAATAACATACGTTTCAGCAACTTCGTGGTAGTTTACTAGTTCTAGCAAAATACTGTATATTAGGTTAGTTTATCAACCATCTCTGGGTCTAGAACCTTTGAGAACAGGTGGCTGTGCACAAGAGCTTTGAGACAGTGACAGATCATAAACAAAGCTATTTTTCTTTACTTCGTTGGAAAATACAACTTCAATGTCAGAATGTTAGGAAGCAGAGCTGCCAACTTTTCAAAAAACCTTGGAGTGAGATTTGGTGCAGCCAACCAAAAAAACAGCCATTTTGTTTGGCGCATTCAGCATCATTACTGTACAGCAAAAAAAAAAAAAAAAAAAATATATATATATATATATATATACATGTATACCATTTCATACATCAGTGGTTCTCAGTGTTGGGACCAAGGTCCCAGAGATAAATTAACATTAGAGTACCAAAGGGATCTACTAGGACCACTGAAATTCTAAAGAATGAGAACCACTGATTTACAGGTTTCTGAACTGTAATCCTTAGGCCTACCAAATAAAATAGAAATAAACATTTTTGGTTATTGGCTGGACTTGCATTCCTCTGATGTTATGTCATCATAGGGGGTTCCAGGGGCATGCTCCCCCAGAAGAAAATGTTGTATATTTTAACGTTTAAATGCATCAATCTGGTGCAGTTTGAAACTCAATTCAGAGGTTAGACTTGCTTATTTCTATCTATGGATGGAAATATTTGTGCTGTAGCCTAGGTCATAATAATGATGATACTGCAAGTTCCCAACCACAAACCATATTTGCTGAGTTTCACTTCAGATATGGTCAAAATTTTTTTACATTTCAGCACTCCATGAAATTATGTAGAAGTGGTCAGTGGTGTTGTTCAGCTAGTTAATCTAAAATAAGATAGTTATCTTGGTCATTTTTATGGCCACCTATATACATGCTATCCTACAGTATCTTCCTTTTTCAGGACAGTTTGGGCTACCCATATCTGGGAAAGTATGATGTGATAATCAGGGATGTAGTGGTAAAATATAAAATAAGAGGTGGAGGTGGACTGTGCCATGTGGTATAGGATTTAAAAAAAAAAAGGCATTCAGTACATGTTTGAAGATGTTGGAAGTTATTGTCCAATGTTTATAACAATATCAGTGGTATTAATTTATTTAGTGGTATACATTTTGGGGACAGCCGTGGCCTACTAGTTAGGCCTTCGGACCTGTAACCGGAGGGTTGCCGGTTCGAACCCCGACCAGTAGGAACGGCTTGAAGTGACCTAGCCCCTCACTGCTCCCCGAGCGCCGCTGCAGCAGGCTGCTCACTGCATCTTCACTGTGTGCTGAGTGTGTTTCACTAATTCACAGATTGAGATAAATGCAGAGACCAAATTTCCCTCACGGGATCAAAAGGGTATATATACTTATACTTACTTACTTATAAATGGTTCCTGTAAATGGTACATATTGATTTTTGAATGTTAAAAGTTGAAATTGGTGAATAAACTCTATTTCTGAAATTTCAGAGGTGGATAAACTGCATTTACTTGTGTTTAGCCTCCACTACATCCCTGGTGATAATATTTGCACATGTCAGGTTTGATATCAAGAAAAAAATAATTTGCACCGTTATTTTTTCTTCTTCATTTTGCATTAATGTCACTTAGGAAGAATGCTAGTAGAAATATATATATATTCATTAATCACATATTTTATCACATGATTAAAATTCTATTATTTTGCATTTCTTAACTTTCCAGGAGTATATGAAGGGTTCAGATGCAAAAGCCTCTAAATGCCACCTACGTCAAAAATGAGATAAAGATGGTGAGTGAATGCTCTCCTCACATAGTATACGTTAATCAAATAATTTAACTTCAAAACACACCAAATAACACTCTCTTCCTGGTCTGAAATATCGATTTCTATGCAAAAACCTATAGGAACCGGATTTTAAATGCTCATTTAAAAGAAATGTGGTCAGACGGATTTAGAGGGTTTTGCATCTGAACTCTTCATATATTAACAATATAAAGCAATTATTGTGTATCTTGATTGGGATTCAAATGAAAGCAAAGCAAGTTAGCCTACTTTATTAACTTAACTTTAGACGTAGGTCTATTTGATTATTTCAAATCAAATTTCAAAAGATGTGCAGCAGGCCTTGAGGCAACACAATATAGGCCTATTCTTCAGAAATATAGCTGATATAAACTGAAATAAACAGAAGTGCATGCACAAAATGTACACACATTATAAAGGTCATAACAAACAGAAAATACTAGTATTATAGTATAAATACTATAACTTATTTATACTATATTCATTATCTTTGAGTTCAGTTGAAAAGAATGGAATCTAATGTAAATGAATGTTGAAAGCAGAGTGCATCGCACTCATGTCGGCATTGGTGTCCACAGCAATTTAAAACACCATTCAGCCGACCGCCGGGAGTTCAGAACTGCGTTGGTGTTTATTATCTCCACGACTACAGGAGGAGGACTAGGAGGAAGTAAAGTTCTTAGAATATTCGCTCCCCACTTCGATGCAGCATAGTTTATTTCTCCCACAGGAAAACACTGGACCTCCCTCTAGACTCCTAAAGAGTCATGGCAGTTGCGAACCTCCAGTCACAATAATGATATGCCTACCAGAATTTACCCTCTTATGAATTGTTTTGCTTTATCAACCACCTCTGATGACACTGTGTCAATTGAACTGCTAATTGAAACTGCTAATGTGACTGCAAATGATAATATATTTTAACTAGATGTACCGCAGAGTGATACAAAATATGACCGCCGCCCAGTCCAGCACATGTTTTCCACAAAAATAAGTCACGCTGAAAGGCATATATGATTCTAACTGTCTCACTGAATTGCATTATGCACACTCAATTCTCACTGGTATCTGCTAGACAACAAGTACCAAAACATGATTAGTTCATAGATTTCACATGTAATATACATTTTATACAACCCCACCCCCATCTTGCCTGTTCATAATTCTGAGAAATTCTTGAATTGTGTGCATGTACATGTTTATATTTATGTGTGTGTGGGTGGGTGTGTGTGCGTGCATGTGCATGTGCTTATGTGTTTGCCTGTTTATGTGCCTGTGTGTGTGCATGTGCATGCATGCGTATATATGTCTACTGTGTGAGTATGTGTCATACGTAGGATTACTGTGAATTTTTGTGTGTGCGTGTGTATCTGTTTATGCACATGTGTGCATATGGAATGGGTTTACATGACCCCTGGAGGCAAACATACGCAAAAAATTGGTCATCCTAGGCCCTACGGTTCTCAAGATATTCACAGAAAACTGTGTCTGCCCTACCCTCCTTTCGGGGGGTCCAGTCCAGCGGGGGGGCTACAGATCAAAACGAAAAGCGATGGTTCCATGCTATCCATGTGGGGTTACATGCCCACCAAGTTTCGTGTACCCCGGTCTTACAGTGTCCCGGGAATCCTTGTTGGTGTACGGTCACTAAATGTACACATAAATTATTTTATTGTAAGGCCCCCATGAACGAAAGTCCACGAAACTTGGCATGCATTCGGAGGGTGTCATAATGATCCTACACTTTCAATTTCGTGCAGTTTTGAGCCAGAGATATTGTGTCGGCCAGAGATATTGTGATGAAAACACCTAATGTTTTGCTTTTTAATTTTTAACTAGGTGGCGCTATACATGAAATAAGTGGTAATGGGATAGGTTGACATGCCCCCTTAAGACCAACATACAAAAAAAGGTGGACCTCCTAGGCCCTACGGTTCTCGAGATATTCACAGAAAACTGTCTCCGTCCACCTACAGGCCAGTTGGTGTATAGTAACATATTATGTACTATAAATAACATTTATTAAATTAATTTATTGTGTGGCCCCCCATGAACGGAATTCCACGAAACTTGGCGTGCATTTAGAGGGTATCATAATGATCCTACACTTCCAATTTCGTGCAGTTTTGACTATGTTAGGTCACAGATACCTGTGATTACAACACCTCATTTTTACTTTTTTTGTGTTTAACTAGGTGGCGCTATACATGAAATGAGTGGTTATGGAATGGGTTGACATGGCCCTTTGAGATCAACATACAAAAAAAAAATGGTCCTCCTAAACCCTACGGTTCTCTAGATATTCACAGAAAACTGTGTCTGCCCTACCCTCCTTTCAGGGGGTCCAGTCCAGCCGGGGAGCTACAGATCAGAACGAAAACAGGAGTTTCCATGCTATCCATGTGGGGTTACATGCCCACCAAGTTTCGTGTACCCCGGTCTTACAGTGTCCCGGGAATCCTTGACGGAAAATTTGGACATGCGAAAAAAAAAAAAAAAAAAAAATCTGACTAAACCTATATGACCGCCGCTTCGCTGCGTGGCGGTCATAATAATATATATCTCAACTTAACAATAGCACTAGCACCTGTTCTTGTGAAGCAAAAGCATGTGGTGCACTTGAACTCGCCATATCGATTGACGGGTGTCGATCGTCTGATCGAGCCTTAATCCATGATGTGTTTCTGGTTGGAAAAAATACTTGTGGAACGTTTCATTGAAAATTCTCTGGCGAGAGCGAGCAGAGCCGATGAGCTGCCCAATGCGAACGTCATTTCTGTGCTCTCAATCAGAATTGTCACACATGTGAAAACAATTTTATTCACCACAAGATTATTTTTCACCCCTCAGTTTCTGTATGTACGCTCATTGACTTAAATCGAAGCAATGTCTTCTAGTGCTGGTGGACTGATGGCAATTGTTGGTATGGTATAGGCAAATATGGGAACCTGCCTTTATTTGTCCGGCTCTAAATAGAATCAATCCTGGGCATAATTTGAGGATTTACTGTATGGTAGCCTATCTCCTGCTCAACATGACATTAGCTGTTATGTTTATTGATAACAAACTCAACTAGCCTACTGATCAACTCGTTTTCACTAGCCTAACTATAAAATACAAGTCTATAGGCCTACCCAAAGTTTTTGTTCTAAGACATTTATTTCAAACATAATTTCAAGACACAAATTGGATACTTCAGTTACCTTGGTGCATAAATCCCAGAGAGTAGGCTACCACACCCCAGAGTGATGGGCCTTTCTTACGTGTTCAGTGTGGGGTATAAACAAGCTGAGAATATAGCGGTGTCACGTTTGCCTGTCACAGACATGGGGAGCTCTTTGAAGCTTGGGATAATGTGGTACAGTTACTACAGTAACAGTAGTTTATTTTACTTCTTATGTAATATTTTTTCAATTTTATAAATGCTTTGTTTAAATGCTGTTGGAACAAATAGTAGTTGATTATAAAGGCAACTTTCTGTTGCAATTTTCTGTGTGTTCTGGATTGGTAACTTGTTAAGCCAACATGTTCTAACATTGCATAAACATTAACTGCAGACACAGTGGAGAGTTGATTTGGTTTATACCAGACAATTTAGGTACTGTAGACCTAACTAGGCTATTTGATCATGTAGTCTATGTTTGGATCATAGGCATGATGATTCATTCATGGCTTAATAAAATATCAACATCATTGATGGTCGAAAGTGGGCCAGAGGTGGCGATCCGATATCTGGAAATCTGATCTCACTATGGGTTTGTGTTCACAATTTGGTCCCCCTCACTTTCAAAATATCTCCTGCGCCCCTGACTAGAATAGTATACAGATCAGGATTCATAGAAGACCACTTCAGAATAGTCCACTGTTTGGGTCATATAGTATAAGTATATAAATATATATACTCTTTTGATCCTGTGAGGGAAATTTGGTCTCTGCAATCCGTGAATTAGTGAAACACACACAGCACACAGTGAGGTGAAGCACACACTAACCCGGAGCAGTGAGCTGCCTGCTACAGCGGCGCTCGGAGAGCAGTGAGGGGTTAGGTGCCTTGCTCAAGGGCACTTCAGCTGTGGATGTGGGCATGGGAGAGCAGTGCTCAACCACTTCCCCAGCCCACATTTTTCCTACTGGGTCGGGGATCGAACCGGCAACCCTTCAGTTACAAGCCCAAAGCCCTAACTAGTAGGCCACGGCTGCCCCCTCATTATGCTGTGGAAGGCCAATGACCTGTGCCTGAGACAGAGCTTCTGCATACTGGACAGTATGTTGCAGACCAGGAAGCCTCCTAATGATGAGATTTCATTGTTCCCTGGACCCTGCACCAGATACAGCAAAGCTGCCCCAAAACTTAGCCAATGCCTCAGCCATATATTTCAGAGTAGATATGAAGTTCTTTTCTCTGAAAGCTTCATCACATCATAGAGCTGATGTGACATGCCAAAAAAGGACATCTCTCCAAAAAGGATTGTGACCCTGCATTTTTGCCATTTCCAGTCTTGCTTTTTAGTATTGTTTTCACAGTGGAGTCTTCAAAAGTGCCCACTGATGTAGCTTGAACTTAGATTTTACCAGTTTTCTTTGGCTCTTTGTCTTTTAATTTGCACTATCCCTCTGTTCAGTCTGGGGTCACTTTTCCTCTTACGGGCCCATCCAGGAAGGTTGGCTAAAGTCCCATGGACCCTAAACTTATTTTAAGAACATTTGCAACTGTAGTCACAGGATCATCAAGCTGCTTTGGAGACGGTCTGACAAATTTTACTTTTAACATTTATCTGATCTCCTCAGACAACTCTCTTCTTTTCTTTGCTCCATGTTCAGTGTGGTACACACAATGATATCAAAATTCAATCACTGAATTAAAATTTTGTTCTTGAATTTCACATTAAGGGACTGACAGCATGACCACAAAAACAATAAAAAACGTATTGAAAATATACTTATGCACACACACACACACACACACACACAGACACTGGAGCGTTGGTGCTTAGGTACTTTTTTACCCTCTACTCAACGTTGTCATGGTAACACTATTTTTGCCCTGGACGGTCTTGTCCCACCACAATGGCTGTCACCACAGCGAGCGAGAGAGAGAGAGGGGGGGGGGGGGGTAGCTTGAAAGAGGAGAGATTTCTTTTTACTCAAGATACACCACACACAAAACAACAACTTATCTTTCCAACACACTGGCAAACACAAACCCCTCATAACATTTAGTAGTGGGGTTGTGCTTTTTTTAGTTTCTACGATATGGAGCAGATACTCGTCTGTGTGTGTGTGTGTGTGTGCGCGTGTGTGTGTGTCAGAGAGACAGAGAGTGACTAAGAGGGAGAGTGTGTGTGTGTGTCTGTGAGAAAGGGAACGAGAGAGAGACAGTGAAAGAGAGAGAGAGAGAGAGAAAATGAGAGGTGGGGAAACAGAAGATGAAAGATGGGGAGATGAGCAGGAGATGTGTGAGATTGTCTGTCGCCACTCGTCTGTGTTTATATGTCTACATCTGTCTCACTCTTTCAACTCTTTCTCTTGCTGTCCATCTCTCTCTCTCTCACACTCTCTCACTACATCGTCCACTCTCTCACGTGCACACACTCCCAAATAAGCCTCTATCTCTCATACACACCTCTTTGTTCCCGCCCCCCAAAAGTACACACACACACACACACACACACAAACTCACACACACACAAACTCGCACAGAGAAGAAAAGGCCTTGGCCTATGTCTCATTAGCCTCATAAAGAGATGTGGAGAAGAGAAGAGAGGGAGAGAAGGAGGGGGGTCCGGAGAAGGAGGAGGGATGGGGGGATAGGGTGAGGGTGACTGAAGAGAGAAAAGCAGAGTGGGGGGTTCCCTCTGTCCTCTCTCTCTCTCTCTCTCTCCCCCCTTCTGATTGATGAATAGGGCTCTCAGCACAGGCCAGTACCACCACATCGCTTCACAGGGGTGTCTCGAGACGCCTGAGACGAGTCCGCCGAAAACAAACTCAGGCACTTTAAAAAAAAAAAAAAAAAAAAAAAAAAGGCTAATCAAAGCGGCGGCAGTGAACGGCCATCTAGTGCAAGGGGTGGCTACCAGACAGACTGATGGCTCTTACATAAACAATGGCAGCCGCGTAAACTAAACAACTTCTGGAACACGTCCTGGTCCCCACATCTCCAAGTCACTCATTCTTCTAACTTACACCCCCTCCCCCCCCGCCCCCTCTCTGTCTTTCTCTCTCCATCACCCTCACCCCAAGAGTCTCCCCAGTGAGGGAAAGAGAGAAAGGAAGAGGGAGAGGGAAAAACAGAACAAGAGAGAGAGAGTTGGTCCCTGTGGAGTTTAGGAGACACAGAGGGACACAGAGGCTGTATAAGGTAAACTGTCCGTTTCCACATGCGCACGTCTTTAGATTCATTAGTTAGTTAGTGAGACGTTAGTTAGACGTTAAATTAATATTAGAGCATGCTTGTGCTTTTGAGTTGGGGTGGATTATTTTAAAAGTGCATATAAAGTATGTGTGTGTTTGTGTGTGTGTCTGTGTGTGTGGACGTGTTTGTGTGTGATTGCTTATTACTTTATCTCGCATTGAACTCGTGGGAGATAGATAAAAAGTTCTACGAAGTATGGCTAATTTCTGAGAAGAGGCAAGATAAGAGGTTGAAGAGGATGAATGATATGTGTTTGTGTATGAGAGTTCCCAAATACGTGAGACATTGCAGCGAGATCTCACAGAGAGTTGATTATTACTGTGTGTCTCTCTGTTTGTGTGTGTGTGTTTGTGTGTGTGTGTTTATGTATGCACGTATGCGTGTGCATCTGAGAATATGTGTGCATCAGAGAGAAAGTAAGACAGATGGAAACGGAGTGTTGTGCAAGTGAGAGATAAAAAGTGTGTTGTTTGACAGCTGTGAGATGGAGGGAAAGTGATGAAATGCGGTCACATGAGGGAATGAGAGCAAAGAGCTGGGTCATTCCACGTCAGTTCAACCAGGGCCCACGCACTTAGGTCTCAAAAAATTCTGAAAAAATTACCAGGTGTACCTATGTTACCCAGGAGACACACTGTAAAATTACTCTTATTTAAGATCAATACTTTCCAAGATACAGCCAGTTTTACAGGGGGAGGGGGGTGTCGATTTTGTTCGGCCTCTTTTTTTTGTCAAAGTTCACAAGCCCACAGCGCAAGAACTAAACCATGTAGGAGGCTCAAATTTTGCATGCTGGTACATAGTAGTACTAGGAATAGTATGTAGCAAAATCGTCACGTTTGGTCTGGATAATCCTGCATGGTCATAGCTGTCCCTCAAAGTTGATACAAATTTTATTGGAGTTTTTGGCTGGGCTCTGTTTAAGCCTTCAGAAGACATATTTGTACTCAACATAGGCTCTTGATTTATTTTCCTTACTGAGATAAGTAGAAACACTCTCACAAAAAGCAATGAACAGAAAACAAATCCCTTCAGGGTCTGAACAGCAGACCTCACAAGTCTGAAAAATCATTTTGGTTATCATTTTCAGAGCACCCAAACATCTTGTGGGAATATACAAAGATTTTTTAAATATGTTTTTCTTTATTCTCCATGATCCCTTCATTTTGAAAACACCAATTTGACTTGTCTTATGCAAATCTTTCTTTTTTATTTTCCACCCTGAACATGGGCAAAATGCCCCATTGACATCAATATGTTTTATATAGAGTCACCACACTGCCACCTGTGGTTGTATAGAGTAACCTGTGGTAGCAGGTGTGTTTTATTCCAGAGATTAAGACATGCTATGGTGTGGACAGACGCTCATGTACTGTAACTGTCATTTTAACTAAGTGTGTGTGGGAGGGAGTGTGCTTAATAGGAGAGGGTGAGAGGCTGGGGTGCAAGTGTGTACTAATGAATGTGTGTGTGTGTGTGTGTGTGTGTGTGTGTGTGTGTGTGTGTGTGTGTGTGTCAGGAGGTGCTGACTAATGATCTGATGCGCTCTAACAAGCCATCTTACTCCGGTGGCCTTTTCAGAGCTCTTGTGGCATTTGCTCTTAAACATAATTTCACGTTCCAGTGTGTTTGCATTAAAGCGAGAAGCCGGGTTTGTCTGCTCCACATTAGAGACAATGACATTTACAAATGCTGCGCTGGGCGCGGTGAGAGAGGAGAGAGAGGAGAGAGAGGAGGGGAGAGGGGGGAGGAGAGGAGAGAGAGGGGAGAGAGAAAGGGAGGTGAGAGGGGGGAGGAGAGGAGAGAGAGCAGAGAGAGGGGAGAGAGGAGGGAGAGAGGAGGGGAGAGAGGAGGGAAGAGGGGGGAGGAGAGGAGAGAGAGGAGAGGAGGGAGAGGGGAGAGAGGAGAGAAAGAGGAGGGGAAGGTGAGAGGGGGGAGGAGAGAGGAGAGAGAGGAGGGAGAGGAGAGAGAGGAGAGAGAGCAGAGAGAGGGGAGAGAGGAGAGAGAGAGGAGGGGAAAGATAAGAGGAGAGGGGGGTGAGAGAGGGAAGGGTGGAGGGAGGGTGAGGAGAGGGAGTCATGATTTGATATGGGTGAAGGGCTATTTTAATAAAAAAACAATTTGTATTACACCCAAGAAAGTCTGTCATGCAGTGAGTCTTGTTTGGCCGTTTATTTAATGGTCACCTAATTGCTTCAAATGCCACCTATTTGTGCATGTGAGAGTGTGTGTGTGTGTGTGTGTGTGTGTGTGTGTGTGTGTGTGTGTGTGTGTTGTGTGTGCCTTTGTGTATTTATGTACGACTGTTTAACTTCAGGGTTAAAGTGATAGCATAAGTGATGCAAGTCATGCACAGATTAAGAACACACCTTGACAAATACCACCCACCCACCCACACACACACGCACGCACGCACACACACACACGCACGCACGCACGCACGCACGCACGCACGCACGCACGCACGCACGCACGCACGCACGCACGCACACACTTTGTCTCACTCGTTTCTTCTCCTCCTTCCAGTTAGAGCAACAATGAGCAATCTACCGTTCAACATATCCTCATTCCTGTCTGCTCAGGATGCCCCGCCATCCAACCTGTCCCTGCTCGTCAACTCCACGACCCCGGTGCTCCCCATGACAACCCATGACCCCCTGCCCATCATCATCATCGCTGCCTGCCTCTTCCTCCTCTTTGGCGGCTGCATTGCCTTCCTGGCCGTCTGCTGCTCTGGCGATCCACCGGACGGGGGTTGCGAGTCCGGCTGCAGCCCAGCCGAGGGCCTCTCCTGTGGGACGCCTCGGTCCAGCGAGCCCCAGCTCAAGCTGTGGAAGCGCCTGGGCTCGATGCGTCGCTCTGTTTCTTCCTCCTCCTCCTCTTCCTCGGTGCGAAGGAGCACCCCGCAGAGGCGCTCGCCACCGCCGATATCGGCACCCCTCATCATGGTGACACCCCCCACTGCCACGGCGACCACGCCTCAGAGGCACAACCTGCCCCCCCATATTGCCATGCCCTGCCTGTTGCAGTACGCCACCGAAATTTGACCTGAAATACCTGTGGCCAAAGCGGGACCCAACTTAGCCATCTAACCACTACAGATAATGACCATTAAATGACCATCCAACATGAGTCCTTGAATTTCCCCTTGGGGATCAATAAAGTATCTATCTATCTATCTATCTATCTATCTATCTAGTCTAGAGGAATTATTTACACCCACAACCCCTGCTACATGACCCCTAAATGCCCCTTAAAAATCAAGACTGCTGGAAAAGCATCTTCAAGCACTAACTGACCTGCCTCACCAGCTGCCCTGTGCCATTTGAGAAGCGAAACGTGCCTGAGGGCTGTTACTCTGAGAGAGTGCCACAGTTAGCCACAGGTATGCGTCTGAGCAAAGATAGTAGGTTAGCCTTTCAACCAAACCAGAACCCACCCCATTGATTTCACATGCTGATCTAAACTTCAAGAAGACTTGCTTTTTGACTACTCAAAGTTCCTGCTCACTGGACAGAAGGAACTACAGCAACAACAACTGATAGTTTCTCTTCACAGGACTAAACCATCACTAGAATATTTCTGATGGTGACCTAATAATCTCACTTCTACATAGACAACACAAGGATTTGTAACAGACACTGTATGATATGTTAGAAGTGATCAGATATGTCTGTTGACTTGACACTTGACATTAACATTAATTGTAGTTTTTGGAGGGTTATATCATGATGTGTATGGGCAAAAAGAACTGGAGAAAGAGTGTTTTGTTGAGGAGTTTCTAGTCAACTTCATCCAAAACTGTGGTTTTAGAATGCTTGGGGTTAAGATTGTTGGGCCTGTGTTAAAAAGCTACCATGGCAATGTCTTTGTGTCATTTGTTGATGACCACACAGTAACCATGGTTTCCTCCAACTCTAGCAGCACCCTTTTTTAGGTTGTGTATTTAAAATCATATCAATGCTCATGGTACAACACAAACCCCCCCCCCCCCCCACACACACACACACACACCCAAACTTGTACACACTGATACACATACAATCGTTCTCTGTCTCTCTCTGTCTCTCTCTCTGTCTCTGTGTGTGTGTCTCTCTCTCTGTGTCTGTCTCTTTCTCTCTCTCTCTCTCTCTCTCTTACTGTCTCACACACACAGCAATAACACTTGTAAATACAGATCTGGGCAGAGGTATACGGTCACCACAAACCACAGTTACCATAGTGTTGATTTTGTGATAATAATAAATGTTCTTTTTGAAACAAAAACACAGGCTGCGTGCATGATATATGACTATATGACTTTGGGTATCCGTGTGTGTGTGTGTGTGTGTGCGTGTGTGTGTGTTTATATTTCAATATATGTAGGACTATGTGGTGTTGAAGAGGAGTTCTAGGGCAGAGGGGTCACTGCTATGTATGTGCATGTGTGGTTTTATGCTGGGTGTATCTGAGCGTGAGACCATTAGTATTTCTGCTTGAATGTGTGTGTTTATGTCGGTGATGTTGTGCCGTTGTGGTGCTTGTGTGATTTGTAAGTGTTACTGTGCATGATGTGTCCGTCTGTGTGTGTGTGTGTGTGTGTGTGTGTGTGTGTGTGTGTGTGTGTGTGTGTGTGTGTGTGTTTGTTGGTGTTGTTGTGTGGTTGTGGTGCTTGTGTGATTTGTAATGATATGTGCATGATATGTCTGTGTGTGTGTGTGTGTGTGTGTGTGTGTGTGTGTGTGTGTGTGTATACCTGTAGGATGCTGGTTCCCTGTGGCACTGTCTCCAACACGCTGGTCTCGTAGCTGTTCTGCAGGAAGATGGGCCGGTTGTCATTGACATCCAGCACCTTCATATACACCGTGGCCGTGCCTGTTCTCCTGCCCCCTGCGGGACCGTTATCTGTGGAACACACACACACACACACACACACACAGACACAGACACAGACATACATACATATATACACACACACACACACACACATACAGATACACACACACCCACACAAACACACACACAAACACAAACACACACACGCACACTCACAGTTTACAACCGATATACAGAGTAAAACTACACTCTTCATCCGTCATATATATCTTTATATATATTGCTTTCAGTATTGTTAAACTTGGGCATACATGTAAATGTCTGATTCCAGATTGAAGATCATTTGTTCATGGTTCAATACAGAGTGCTCTGGATATAAACATCAGCTAGACAGCAAACAGCTGTTTGCAAGTGTGCAAGCCAGCCAACCTGCAAAGCACCGGAACTCAGGGGAGACACAGAAACTGACACATATACCTGCAATACTTCAACACGAAGAACTATGAGCAGACCCAATGGTTTCGGTGTAAACAGGAAACCCTCAAAGTTTTTTTTACTTTAGGAGAAAAATATAAATATTGGTGGTCTTAATCTCTCTCTCTCTTTCCCTCTCTCTTCTCTGTCTCTCTCTCACTCTTCTATCTCTCTCTGACTCTCTGCCTCTCTCTCTCCCTTTCTCCTTCCCACATATAGAAACACACACACACACACACACACACACACACACACACACACACACACACACACACACACACACACACACACACACACACACACACATAGACACAGACACCCCCACACACAAGTACAGTACACACAGGCACAGGCACATGACATGCATGCACGCACAAACAAACACACAAACACACACACACACAGGCACACGCAGGCACACACACACACACACACACACACGCACAGGCACCCACACACACTGACTCACCGATGGCCTCAATGACTAGTGTGTAGGAAGCCTGGAACTCCCGGTCCAGTCCTACTACTGTCCTCACAATCCCGTTTCTGAAGCCGACACTGAACTTCCCATCTTGGTTCCCCCCTGCATGGCCCACACAGCACAGGTCACACACACATTTTGCTTTACTTGAGTAGTTCAAATGGGAGCAGCCACAGATACATACACATAAATGGACACACACACACATACACACACAAACCCAGACACCCGCTCACACACAAGTCCTGTTTTACACCTGTGATGAAGTAGCTGAGCTCAGCGTTGAGACCGGCGTCGTTGTCGGAGCAGTTGAGCTGCACGAGCATGTGATCCCGCGGAACACTCTCCAGCAGTGACACGTTATACACGGGTGGGAAGAAGGTGGGAGTCTCATCATTAACGTCCATCACTAAGAGAGCAAGAGAGACAGAGAGAGAGGAAAGAGTGGGGGAGAGAGAGAGAAAGACAGAGAGAGAAAGGTGTTAAGAAGGAAAAATGGCTTAATAGTTCAAGCCAAAAGGAGTGGGCCTGTGGTGGCACAATTATAGTTTTTGGAAAGAGATAAACAAACAATTCTAAAACGGATAGTTCTGGCCCTTAATTATGATTGGCTGAATTGTGTTTGATGCTGTTGTAAAACCCAGCACAACCCTTCATGTTGATCACATTTCATTCTCTACTGCGCTACGATGAATTGACAAAACGTTAGCGTTGCTGTGTCTTGACATTGCTTGGGAACCATTCTTATAGAAGAAGCATATGAAGAATGATTATCTATTAATAAATTGTAACATGTATTTTGCTGTGCATTTATCTTTACTTGACAATATCGACATAAGACATCTTTCACGAACGTGTCATAGGCTCATGTGTCATGACAGTGTCATGTGTTCATGACAGTGTCATGTCACTCTTATGTCGATACTGTCAAGTAAAGTGTTACCAAATCTTGCCAGGTATACAGTAGGTGTTATGTTTAAGAAAAGCCATTCGAGTCCGTAGGTTCCAGTGATTTTAGAACAGCTATGGAGTTTTTAGGCACTCTGCTTTCATCATACCTAACAACGACCCTTGGCTGTTCGAAAATCACTGGAACCTACAGGTATGACAAAGTCCTAGTAGGCAAGTCCCTCCACTCAGCGGCTATATTGCAATGAATTTTGGGCACTTTTCTGGCATCTATTTCGGGCAGAACTGCGCGTACGCAAAGCTTCACAACACCAACCTCACAACACGATGTATTCAAGTGTCAACTTTTGGTGGCGTAAGGGGAGGAATATGTGTAGATGACTGCCATGATTGCGTTACGAACTAACCCCATACATTTCTGTGGGAGCTTCTTTGAGTTCTGTGTTTCCTCATTTAAAAAGTCTCTGGCAATGGCTTAAACTCAGTTCTAAAAGGAGTACATGATACTATCGATCCTACAGGTGTGAAAAAAAACATGCCAGTGTAGATGAAGGTGTTGAAGAGGTGCTGGTGAAGGTGTCGGTGCATTTGCATGCTTTCATCTCTGTTCATCTCTTTCATATGCTGTTCATCTTGCAATTCTTAGCAAAAATATGTGTGTGTGTGTGTGTGTGTGTGTGTGTGTGCTTATGTGTGTGAGTGCTTATATGTGTGTGTGTGTGTGCTTGTGTGTGTGTGCTTGTGTGTGTGTGTGTACGTCTATGACGTGGTGATTAGGTAAGTCGTAGGTGTGCATCTGCAACAGTCTGACTCAAAAGCATAGGTGGAGGTGTGTGACGGCGGCGTCTCGCCTGTGATGGTGAGCGTGCTGGTGGAGGTGCGCGGGTACTTCCCGGCGTCGTAGGCTAGGATACGCAGGTAGTATTGGCCGATGCGCTCGCGGTCCAGCGCCACGGTGGATATCAGCACGCCGCTGCTGGTGTTGAGGGTGAAGTCGAGGCGCGGCATGCCCATCTCTAGCACCAGGGTCACCGCGCCGTTGTCCTTCTCGTCCGGGTCCTCCACCTGGACCTGCGCAGCGGGAGGGGGATAGTGTGAGGAGAATGGGACACTCAATAGGACCTAATCTCAAAGACGGAGGACAAAGTGTGCAAAGTGGGAGCAAATTGTGTTGTGCTCAGTGAGCAAAGTGTGTTGCAGTATAAGTACTGAACTGAAGCTACTGTGGGGTAATGTGGGAGCATTGAACTGGTCCACCGATGTTTGTACTTAGGATCCTGCTCATTGTATTACCGGTACATAGTATTTTGCTTCGTTTTTGAACTAAATTAGCTTTAGTTAGACTTTAGATTTTGCACTTTGCCCACCATTTAAATTAGGGCACATGTTTAAAGCAACACCAAAGCACTTTTCCTCTGTCACTTGCACGCTATTTGTTTATCCAGCACCAGCTTTGCGAATAACGATGTCCGCAGACAAGGTAGAGTATGTTGCATGATTTCATGAAAGTATGATGTACTGCGTGATCAGAAGCATGTCAAATTTGTAGTTTCTTATGTCTCATTTCATTCTCAACTATAGATATAGTCTCAACTACAGATCCGCTACCCGATCTGGCAAACTTACATAGTGCGGTTATAGGGCTGTGAAGCGAATGCAGAAGTGCCGTTCACCCTGTTACGAGTTGATGAACCACTGAACTGATTTTGGAAACATTATTTTAAGGTACAAAAAACTCTTTGGTGTTGCTTTAAAAGAGGAACTCTGCAGGACCAGCAGTGTGTGATTATAACACAACTGAACTACCCCCACCCACCATGCCTGCAGATAAACTCTGCGATCACTTTCATTGAACTCAACAAGAACTTCTAATCTGGTAGCAATTTAATTTGAGAAGCTTCCATTCAAAGCGTCCATATTATTTATGCTGGTCTCTAGACCTTACTCTTGCACTGTTGCACTGTTGAACTAATGTTGGACTACTTTTTGCATCTTCACCAGGACACTCACTCTCTTGAGCACCTTGCCATGCACACATAACTAAAGGACTATGGTTGGACTACTGTTTGCACCTTCACCATGACACTCACTCCCTTTAGCACCTTACCAGTCCCGGCCCTGTCACTATAAGCGTCTTATGCTTGATCACCCTCAAGCACATTGGACTTTCTTAATTTAATTTATATAGTGTATTTAGTATTTAGTTGTGTTAGTTTACTTATCTTTCTTATTTTCTACTGTCTTTATTGTACAGGGGAGTTTAGTTATATGTTTATACATATACTTATGTTTACCATTTCTGCTGTAAGTGCATGTTGTGTGTGATGTCTGTATGCTACTGAGAGCCTTGAATTTCCCCTTGATCAATAAATTATCTATCTATCTATCTATCTATCTATCTATCTATCTATCTATCTATCTATCTATCAGATGATACATCACTTTCTTGGTTCTCTTTTGACTAAAGAGAATCTTTACAACAGTTTTGTATAACTCAGTGAAATACTAATGCCTAAGCATTCTGACCCTGCTCTGTAAGGCCTATTCATGAAATATTACAGCAAGAATCTCTAATAAGGCACAGAGTGGACACAGTGTGATTCCTTTCTGTTCATTTTAATAGAAACTTCATAATAAAAATTATTCCGTAATCCCTATACTTTCTCAGGCTTTATTACCCTTATGTTCAGTTAAGTATATACCACACACTCTGTGTGATTCACATGCAATCACTGTAATTACTGTAGACACTCACCCTGAACACAGATGTACCAATCGGGAGGCCCTCTGGCACCTCAGCAACAAATGGGAGGTTGAGGAAGGCGGGATCATTATCATTCAGGTCCAGGAGGTTGACAAACACAGTGGTGCTGACCGAGGACTGCAGAGGTGGAGTTCCACCTGTAGATGGCGTCAGAGAGACGAGTATACAGTAGATACCGTGAGTCTGTGCAAACTCTCAAAACACCCAAGGGCAAGTTTAGAAGCAGCAGAATCTCTGTTCAGTTTAGAAACAGTTCAATATTTCTACTGTAGCACTGAGAGGGTGAGTCCTCTAAATGTTGCAACACTGACATTGATCTGTTCCAGGAACAAATATTGTTAGGTATGAAAGTAAAAGCAGCAGAAATAAACAGTGGATATTATGACATTAAGGGATTTGAAAACTTCTGATAAGCACCAATCCCCCTACACACACATCCAACTCTCTCTCTCTCTCTCTCTCTCACACACACACACACACACACAAACACACACATACTGTACACACACACTCACCCACCCTAAACATACAAAGCCATCAGCAAAACTGCAGCGCCAGTGAAAAACTGGGTGTTTGATGAGATTTGGCCCGGAGCTGTCCACTGATCAGCAGAGAGAGGAGCCCAGATTATCTGCACTGCCATGCTGAGACACCGAGAGTGCTGAAACACTATCACCAATACACGCCTACTATATCACAGGCAACACTGCAGGAGCTGTGTGTGTGTGTGTGTGTGTGTGTGTGTGTGTGTGTGTGTGTGTGTGTGTGTGTGTGTGTGTGTGTGTGTGTGTGTGTCTGTGTGTGTGTGTGTGTGTCTGATTAAGACAACAACCAGCTACATTTATCAACGAGCACATGGATAAGGGTACAGGGGACAGGGGGTTAGCAGAGGTCACTGGACAATCTGAGGAAGTTTTTCTTTTCTATACCGTTCAAGGTTTATTTCCCTCACTCTCCACCTCAAGCTGGTGTGTGGTGAGCGTTCTGGCACATAATGGCTGCCATGCATCACCCAGGTGGGTGCTACACATTGGTGGTGGTTAGTGAGCCCCCCCCCCCCCCCCCCCCCCCCTTTCACTGTGAAGCGCTTTGGGTGCGTTGGCAAGGGCTATATAAATGCAATGTGTTGTTGTTCCCCTTTACAGAGACACAATGTTCTCCACCACTATTTTCTTCTCTGCATGCAGGGAATGGTTGGTGATGCCACCTTACAAAGAAAACTGCTCATCGTGACTGATAGTGGTAGTCAGCTGGCCAAAGGCGGCTGGTATGTCCCTCTATGTGTGTGTGTGTGTGTGTAAGAGTTATGTGGAATGGTTTGTGGTCGAGATGGTGATGCTCCTCCTGAGCTGTTTGTATGAAGTGCATGTTTGTCAGGGTTTGTGTGCGTGTGTAAGGTGAATGCTAGCCTCATGGTCATTGGTGTGTGTGTGTGTGTGCGTGCGAGAGTCATGGTCGGTGGCTGAGATGAAGATGGTCCTCATGAGCTGTGTATGGTGTGAGTGTGTGTGTATCTGTGTGTATGAGTGTGTGTGAGGGTGTGTGTGTGTGTGTGTGTGTGTGTGTGTGTGCATGCGTGCGTAAGCGCATGCGCGACACTCACGGTCGGTGGCTGAGATGACGATGGTCCTCATGAGCTGTGCGTTGTGGGGGTTGGAGCTCTCGCGGTCCAGCACGGCGCCGCTGGTCCGGATCTTGCCCGTGGTGCTGTTGATGGTGTAGAAGGGGTTGGGGGGGCTGATGGAGTACACCACTGTGCCGTTGTCCCCGTAGTCTGGGTCCACTGCCAACACCTGAGCACAGAAGAGAGGGAGAGAGAGAGAGGAGAGGAAAGGATAGAGGAGGAATGAGAAAAGAGGGAATGAAAAGAGTGAATGAGTGATGGGTCAGAAGAGGGGGAAGACAAAGGGAAAAGAGGAAGAGGAGATGAAGGAGAAGAGAGGAGAGGAGAAATGGAAAGTAGACGTGTTAAGAAGTAGAGGGAAGGAAGGAGACAAGGAAGAAAGGAAAAAGAGGAAAGAAAAAAGTAGGATACAAGACACAAGGTTAGAGGACGAATATAAGAGGACAAAGGAACGAGAAATAGACCAGTGAAAACAACCAGAAGTGTTATGAGTAAAGGATAAGGAAGTAACAGGTGGTAATTGCAGAGAGAGGGGTGGGTTTAAAAGGAAGGTTGGAATAATAAACAGCGGGAAACAGGAGACAAATCACAAATGTTATCACAGACTAGCATAAGTGTGCACACCAAAAAATAAAAAATCAAGTACACGGCGAAGGTGTGGTAATCTAATAATCGCGTTATGTTCCACGACAGCCTTCTGGGTCAGGCTCAACTGCATTGAGATTCCAGTCCGAGCCAGCGTCTTCGGGAGGGAGAAAAATTCAATCATGCCACGGTGTCTCCACAGGATGCCTGGCCGTGTGATTTATGCGCTGACTTATTCGCGCGGAGACCCGGCAACACGCAGCGAGTTTTTTAAAAGGAGCCCATCAATTATTCACGCCGCCGCCGAAGAAATACTCAAAACTCTTAACTGGCCATTAGAGGGACAAAGGTTGCGAAGGAGGTTGAATTATGAAGCGGGAGAACGGGCATCGCTGTGGACCGTCAATTAGAATACTGCTCATACAGTAGGCCTATGTAAACAAGAAATGAGTCAGAGTCAGAGAGAGAGAGAGAGAGAGAGAGAGAGAGAGAGAGAGAGAGAGAGAGAGAGAGAGAGAGGAGACTGAGAGATGATAACAGGTCAAAACAAGCTTTAAAGACAGCTATGACCTGATAAATTTATCAAATTGAATTTAATCCAGTAGCAAAAATCTTTGGGGGGTGCATGTCTAGATTTGCCGTGCTTGTTGAACTCCCGGCCCTGAGTGTGAGCGAGTGATGCACAGGTGAAGTAATGATCTGTAACAGACGGGGGAAGAAAGCGAACCATACTGAATTAGATATTAGCTGCACTTGGAGTTCAGAGTTGGGCTTCTCTCTCTCTCTCTCTGTTTCTCTCTCCTTCCCCCAATTTCGGTAGCTTTGCCTGAGGCGTGGTGGCTGACTTTTGTGGTTTAACAGGTAGAGGTTGCTTCATGAATTCCCGGTAAATTATGTTTCCAATATTGAAGACATGTGTTGGCGTAAGTATAAGAAATTATTCCTCCAGCTTATGATCCCTGAACTGAGCAGGTTAAAGTTCGACAGTTTGGAAAGAGTCTCTCTAGAGAGGATATTTTGTGGTTCAAATAGGCTACCTCCTACAGCATAGTCAGACTGTGAAGGGGTAGAATAAGATGGACACGTCCTTCTCTCTTGTCACCTTTCTGCTTTTCTCAACTCTTCTTTTCTCAACCCTTCTCCTCTTGTCCTCATCACCTCTCTCCTTTCCTCCTCTCTTCTACTCTCCTCCTCTCTGTCTCCATTGCTCTTTCATTTACATTCTGAGAGACTGCATTCTCCTTACTCCATCAGGCGACCATGGGGGTAATTACAAATGCGTTTGACTGCAGGCTACATTTTAATTAGCAATCAGATCTCCTTAATTACGCTAGCTGGCACCGCGCTAATGAATGGACATTCAGGGGCTTAATTAGCAACAGCATACCGCCAAAGACACTAGCAGGACAAAGGGTGGGGAGCTAGATTACACAACCCCCCTCGCTGTTTACGACCCAGGCTCTGTCTGCTTACCTGCTCCCTGTCTGATGATGCACCCTATGCCCCCGTATTAGTTACGTCCTGTTCTGAAGTTAGAATGGCTAATGCAATTGGACCAGAATTGGGCTGTAGGCCTGATATCATGTACAATTAAATCCTCCCAACTTTTTTCAAGGGTGCAGTTTCCAAAACCCCCAGCGAACATATGATGTTGGGCATTTTCGGTAACACTTTACTTGACAGGTGAGTTCATAACACATTCATAGCAGCTGTCATAAACTACACATAAAGCATTCATGACTGTTTCATGAGACATGATGACTCAACATTCATACCAAACCTTTTGTAAATGTGGAAGACAGAATGACGACAACTTGTTAAAATAAAAGTCCAACAATTGCTTCAAACCTTAACCTGATCACGTCACATCTGAATCAATGGGCTACTCCAGTGCCAAAATCACAGAACATGGTCAAGCAAATATTTTTTGTTTTATAAAAATGTATGTTTTATGATGTAACCTTTGCAGATGATTTCTCAACTTTTGCTACTGGGAATGTCCAACCATTCCAGGTTACACAAATACGGGTCAGCTGAATGTAGGCTAGTTTATCTCCCAGTGTTAAACTCAGTGATTATGAATACTTGTATAGTAAAGTGACATTCGATGTAGACTCCATAAGATATTCATGAAATATTTACAAAGGCTCGAGAGATTAAGTATGCAGGTTACACAATACGGGTCAGCTGAATGTAGGCTAGTTTACAAAAACGGCAATGCTGCTTTGTGATTGATGGACTTTTATTTTTACACGTTGTCGTCGTTCTTTCTTCCACATTCATGAAAGGTTTGGTATGAATGTTGAGTCATATTTCATGAAACAGTCATGAATTCTTTATGTGCAGTTTATGACAGCTGCTATGAATGTGTTATGAACTCACCTGTCAAGTGAAGTGTTACCACATTTTCTTTTGGAATTGGTATAAAAGATCTAAATGATTCTTCAAAAAAAAACCCCCCCAAAAAAACAGATGGACACAGAAGCAGTCAAGTCTACCAAAAAAAGGTGTGAAAACATTTCCTTTGAAACTCAGAGTTACCATGATGCAACACATGTTATGCTGCTTCAAGCAGAGCACACACACTTTGAAGAGCTCTTTTCAGCAGTGTATCAGCAGCCACACTCCCCAACTGATTGCCTCAACAGAAAACAAAAACACTTGGAAGAGGAGCCTCTGAGGAGTGTGTGTGTGTGTGTGTTTGTGTGCGTGTGTGTGTGTATGTTTGTGTGTGTGTGTGTGTGTGTGCGTGTGTGTGTGTGTTGGCGAGAGTGTGTGTGTGTGTTTGTGTGTGTGTGTGTGTCTGTGTGTGTGTGTGTGTGTGTGGAGTGAGGCAGAGCATAGAGCAGTCTGTATGGGGCGCTGCTCACCGTGATGACATCGGTGTTGATGGGGCTCATCTCCACCACGTTGGCAAGGTATGGCTCATCTCGCCACATGGGGGCGTTATCGTTGATGTCCAGGATGGTGACATTCACCTGGGGGTGGGTTGGGGTTGGGTGGGTTATAATCATTGATATTCAAAACTTTGTTAAACTATCAGTAAATGACCAGACGCCAGATCATGGAAACTGCACCACATTCACATGTGTCTTCGAAGCAGCAGGCCACCCTCTCCTTTCATCACCAACAACATCTCCATTCAGATATACATATTTACTTGAGGAGCTCTTTCCAAGCCCAAGGACACTTTGTGCAGTTTAGACGAGAAAAACAAACATGAGTATAGAGACAAGTGTTATGTATCCGCATAGACAAACAAACTTGAAAGGAAGCATTTAAGAGTATAATGACAACAAAACAGACAGTATAGTCACTGCATATCAAGACAATGCACTACGCTACTGGGTGCTATAACAGACGAAAGATAAATAGAGAGAGAAGGAGAGCGCAAATAGACCCCAAAAAATCACTCTAACCGCAGGGGTAGAAGGAAGAATGACAACAAACCCCCATAAAAGAGACACAAGCCACTTTGACTGACACTTCCATCTCGACTAGAGGAGAGAAAATCACAAAGTAGAGGCCCTCTCATCGCTTGGAGATGATGATACTCGTCTGACAGAAAATTACTGTCTCCTGTCCCCCCCCTCTTCCATCCCCACGTCTTTTACCCAAACGTCACCCAGCCATCCCTGTCGAGGGGTGGGGTAGGGGGGCGTTCAAACGGCCTGGTAGATAAGATATGGCAAATGGAGTGAAACCGCCAGACTGAGCAACATATGAAATCCTAATCAGACACTTAGAATCTCCTGGCTTTAACCCACCACTGAGCATCCTAAAGGACTCTGAGTCTTGCATACCAAGATGGATTCATTTGGTTTACCTTTGCGGCGATACGGCTGACAGAGCTAAACTAGCATTGACAGTTTCATGGCTTTTTAATAAACTTTGAAGCCGGCGCTGTTTCACCCGCCCTGCTTGTAAGACACAAGAGTGTGTGATCCTTTTAATTTGGCCACCCCTGTAGTGCCGGCGTCTAGTGATAATTTAATCACTAAGCCGTGCGTAATTCATCAGTGGGCTAAAGATAGCGCCGATTCTTAATGAGCCTCTTCTCTGTGTCCAGCTCGGGATATTGATGAGAAGGGGATGCGTTACCGTGGCAATGCCCGTCTTCTGCAGGGGTCCCACCCCTCCGTCCACTGCACGCACGATCAGGATGTACTCGGACTTCACCTCACGGTCCAGGAGAGCTGTGGTGGTGATCTCACCTGTAACGCATACACACAAGTACAGTATTTGTATTTAAACACACACACACTGACAACCACACACCAACCATGTATCAACATGCACATATAGATGCACAACCATGACTGTAAGCACACACACACACACACACACACACACACACACACACACACACACACACACACACACACAGCAACACAAACAGCTACTATGCACCTCATTCCAATGAAACCTATGTCCACACATGCAAGTGAAGAGTTCAGATACAAACGCCTCTAAACGCCACCTCCATCAAAAATGAGATAACGATGTTGAGTGAATGCTCTCCACACATAGCATACATTAATCAAATAATTTTGCTTAAAAACTCTCATTATGGTCTGAAATATTGATTTGTAGGCAAAAACCTATAGGAGCCTGATAAAAAAATCATTTAAAATAAAAGTGGTCAAATGGATTTAGACTAGGATTCTGCATCTGAACTCTTCATAGTGTCTGCTGGACAGGACCAGTAGCGGGCGTCACATGTGACGTGTGCTCTACAGGCACAGAGCCGTGACTGACCTGAGCGCGTGTTCAGGCGGAACTGAGACGAGCCCTGAAGTGCGTAGATGAGCGAGGCCTGTCCAAACTCCCGCGACGCGTCCTTGTCTGTGGCGTTCACGTACAACACCGTAGCCCCTGAGACAGACGGACAGCATGAGGGCCAGAAAAAAAGACAGGAAGTGAGTGTGAGAGAGAGACAGAAGAAAGTGAGGACAGAGAGAGACAGACAGTGAGTGTGAGAGAGAGACAGAAGAAAGTGAGGAGAGAGAGAGACAGACAGTGAGCGTGAGAGAGAGACAGAAAGTGAGGAGAGAGAGAGACAGAAGAAAGTGAGGAGAGAGAGAGACAGACAGTGAGCGTGAGAGAGAGACAGAAAGTGAGGAGAGAGAGAGACAGAAGAAAGTGAGGACAGAATGAACCTCCTAAACCATTTCATAGCCAAATAAACCACCGTATCTCATTCATCTCTCTGCTGAATTTCAGCATGCCGACTTTGATGCTTCCCCACCAACCCACCGCCACCAGCTGGTCCCTGTCTTGCTATCCGGAGATATGCTCATCGCCCCTGCCTTCTACTATCAGCAGGATCTGAGATCTTCCTGCCATTTGCCGGATCATGGACAGGGGCCTACGCTAGACTGAACTGCTTCCTGAACACCAGAGACTGCCGTCTTTATACTGTATATCTTGTTAACCTAATTGCCGGACATCCTACTCAGGATTAAACCAATGACTCTTGCTCAGTCTACTGAATGTTTGTGTGTGTGAGAGTGTGTGTGTGAGTGTGTGTGTGTGTGTGTGTGTGTGTGTGTGTGTGTGTGTGTGTGTGTGTGTGAGAGTTCAACCCAGTCAACCCAGAGTTTTTTATACTTATTAAAAAAAAAAAAAAAAAAAAAAAAAAAAACCCAGTCAACCCAGAGTTTTTTATACTTTATAAAAAACTGGTTAGCACTTCGGACCTGTAACCGGAGGGTTGCCGGTTCGAACCCCGACCAGTAGAAACGGCTGAAGTGCCCTTGAGCAAGGCACCTAACCCCTCACTGCTCCCCGAGCCCCGCTGTTGTTGCAGGCAGCTCACTGCGCCGGGATTAGTGTGTGCTTCACCTCACTGTGTGTATACTGTGTGCTGTGTCTGTTTCACTAATTCACGGATTTGGATAAATGCAGAGACCAAATTTCCCTCACGGGATCAAAAGAGTATATATTAGGGCTGTCAATCAATTAAAAAAAAAAATCTAATTAATTACATGCTCTGTGATTAATTAATCTAAATTAATCGCATATATAATTTTTGCTGTGAAAGTATTTTAAATATTTAAATTCAAATTAATCATTGAATAATCAGCATTAGTGACATTAAAGTTCTAAAGACACTGTTCAAATAATGGCCATAATAATATACTGTATGATATGACCTAATATGCTGAGGAAATAAATTCAAAAGTGCTTCGGGAAGAAGTCTTTTTTCACATACATGTACAAGGCATTTCAGGCCACAGATATAACCTAGGGGACCCAATGAAAATAAATTAACGCTCCCCTCAATGTTAACACTATTTCTTTGCATTGATGTGCGACTTTAGAGTTGACGAACTCCGTTGATATGCAAATTCCTTGCTGCAGACATTGCAGAGGACTTTATTTTAATCAACACTTTATTTTTATCAACACCATCAGGCCGTTTTTTAAAAGTAAATGTTCCAATCAATGATCTAGGCAGCACATTTTCTTCTCTCTCCTTCATTTTACAGGCTAATGGTTACTAACTAGAACGGCTCGGGGTCAAAGGTCATACGGAATCGATTAATCTGCACTATTTTTTTTAATCAGTTATTTTTTCTCAAATTAATTAATCGAAATGAATCTGTTATTTGTGTGTGTGTGTGTGTGTGTGTATAGTATGTGTATGTGTGTGTGTGTGTGTGTGTATGTGTATGTGTATCTGTGTGTGTGAGTGTGAGTGTGAGTGTGTGTGTGTGTGTGTGTGTGTGTGTGTGTGTGTGTGATCTCCCACAGGAGCTCTGTTAAGAGACTCTGTTGTAACTGGGTGGGCCGGCAGTTCTCACTTGTACTCCTCCTGTTTCTCTTTGGCTGTTCATTCTAAAAGAGCTCCGACAAAAACAATTATTATTCATCCCAGTAAGGCTTTACAGAAATTGAAAACAGTGGAGGATAGGGGTGGGGGTGGGGGGTGTTGGGGTGGGTGTGGGTGTGTAGGGATAGACTAGAAGACGGACAGAAAAGTGATTTGCAGACAGAGTGAGATGGCAACAGCGAGAACCTGGTGAGAACAAAAAGAAAACAACAACGAACGGCAACG
>NC_055972.1:20480474-20482974 GCF_018492685.1 Alosa sapidissima | reverse complement strand
GTTTCTCCGGGGACAGTGGTCCTTGTAATATAATTGACATGTAAGTCGCTTTGGATAAAAGCATCTGCTATTGTAAGTGAATACATGTACATATACATGAGGAGTAGATAGATCAAAACTTTATTGTCCACTGAATTTACATACACTGGAAATTTATCTGTGGCACTCTGGCAACATAAAAACACAGCAAACAGACAATATAAGTTAAGTTGAATAGCTACACAAGTGGTTAAAAAACATGAATGAATAAATACTAGTGCAGTTCTCGGTACTGATCATTCTCATCATCACTCAGTATTTAGTCCTGTTCCTCGATGTTCTAGAACCCAGAGTGTTCTCCAGCGTTCGCTGCTCTTCCCCTCCTGGTAAAGGAGCTCAGAACTGCACAGGTACTTCATTACCTGAGTCAGGTGCGTTCAGCAGCTAACGAGGAATAGATTTGATGAGCTCACTCAGGTTTGTGAGGAGCAGGAACAGATGGAGAGGATTCTCTGCTGTGCTACATTAGGGGCTGTGCTGAGAAAACACTGCTCTAATTCATTATTAATGTTTACGCCAGTCAAAAAAGCTCTATTAATCATTAACGGAATCACTTCAATGCGTCATGAGGGCTCTACAACTCGTCTGGTATTAGTTACAGATGCAGGCTTGAAGTTGGGACGGGTAAACTTGTTCACTGGTCTCTCGGGAGGAGAGAAAGCCTGTCAGATGACAAACTGTTGGTCTAATGATTCCACTTCAGCGAGAGAGGGTGAGCAAGAGAGAGAGAGAAACAGAGACAGAGAGAAACAGAGAGAGAGAGAAATAGAGAGAGAGAGAGACAGAGTGCAGAATTACTGAATACTGAAACTTTTATATGAAGGGAGTTTGTTTTTGGGTTCAATCTGAAAATGTGCGATGCCAATGCAAATGTTAGCATTAGCGATATCTCTCTCTACACACAGAGAGATGCATGTGGAGAGTGATAGTGAGTGGTAGCTGGGAAACCCCTCATGGTCCTTACTCAAGGGTGGAGGATGTACACACACACACACACACACACACACACACACACACACACACACACACACACACACACTCACTCTCATACACTCTCTCACACACACAATGACCACATTTGATTGATCATGTCATGTGAAGGTCCTGTAATGGAGATTCAGTCGAGTGACCCTGTAGAGTGATCCCAGGGCCTTGGAGCAGTCTGTGTGTTCGGTGGGCATACACGTCATTGTGTGTGCACCGACATGTGTGTGGTTTGTGTTTGTTTGTGTGTGTGTGTGTGTGTTCCACCATTGAGGCCGTGAGTCAAGGTTGCCCCGATGATGACCTCAATCTGTGTGTGTGTGTGTGTGTGTGTGTGTGTGTGTGTGTGTGTGTGTGTGTGTGTGAGAGGGTTTGCTGTAAGCGTGGCATCACAGGCCATAATTCTTTTGCTTCTTCCTCTAACATATAACACCCCTGTCACCCTAAGGGGACTCTCCTACACATTGGGGTGCTCTCTCTCTCTCTCTCTCTCTCTCTCTCTCTCTCTCTCTCAGACTCACAGACACGCTTCAGGAAAGAGGAGGTGGAGGAGTAAACGGAGTTGAGCTTGGCCATTGACGTCTGTAGTGTGGCTGGCCAAAAACTGTTTCACTTTTAGCACTAAAGAAGATAAGCAAAGATGAAGAATCTATATTATACTATTATACTACATAATAAAGTTATGGAAAAGTGTGTACCTTCAAACAGGACAACTCAAAATGTGTGTCATTAAAGGAACATGCCAACTTTTTTGGAACATTTGCTGGAAGTGGGTTACACCAGTAGCCTATAGCTCCCTTATAGCGATAGGCTGGCAATAGTTAACTTGTGTAATCCACTTCTGGTGAATTATGCTAAGCAAGACTAATGGTGTACGACTGGCTTATTGCACACACAGCGAAGAGAAGGGTATACATCTTCTCATCTAAGGAAAATCGACCCTCTGCAGTGTTTTCATACCGGGTTGGGGAGAGGACTATATTAATGGATATTATCTGCATAATACGCACATTTCCATCCAAATTCAGATTCCAATAAAATACTAAATTCTACATCAATCTGTACAGCAGAAATATTTGTCATGCTCCCTGCCTGTAGACAAGAGTGACTTTTCACCTAAAGTGATATCACCTTCCACAGCATGTTTAGCCTCTAATGGATAGACGCAGAACACGTTCTAAAACTGGTGGATGCCAGAGCATGGAACAGGAACCAGCTACAACAGGGTTCCAGAGGAATAATGGAAATGTAAAGGGGGGACAGGGGAGTTGAGGGAGAGAGAGAGAGAGGGATAGAGAGAGAGGTGAAGAGAAAGAGCAAGAGAGAGAGAATCACTTTGAAATGCCAGTCAGGTTTTCATATTAACCTGTGAGCTTTCATCTGTCCCCACTCTCTGACCCAAACGCTCAACTCAAAGTCACTGAGCAGACAGCAGATAGCTTTAGTCATCCTTTCTTTCCCTCTATCTCTGTCCCAC
>NC_055972.1:20447974-20465474 GCF_018492685.1 Alosa sapidissima | reverse complement strand
ATCCACCTGCTCTGTTCTGACTGACACTAACATAAACAAGCCAATCCCAAATGAATGAGACACCGTGACACCACACACACAAACACACACACACACACACATAGGGGGAGAGAGAGAGAGAGAGAGAGAGAGAGAGAGAGAATCTGCAGTGTGCTTTGTAATACACACAATAGTAGGCATTAAATTGATAACATTATCCCAAACATCCCCCTAAATATGGATAATGTCTCACCTGTGAAACACTTACCTGAGTTTCATTAACCTCTTACACCTTTTTTTCACACAGCATTCCATATATATTTCACCATGAAGAATGTGAAACAGTGTCATATTACTATCACTGATAACCTTCCTTGCTTTTTAACACCTTCAAACTAATTTCACTTCTTGAGAGAGAGCTTGTTTGAATGAGTTGATAGAACTGACCTGCTCTAAATATGTGCGGCTACTCACCATGGAAGAAATGTGTGACAAGTGTGACAGGAAATCAATAGTCTGGAAGCTACTTGGGCAGTAAATCATAGACTTCCTGGTTTGTTTACCTTTCTTTGAGGGTGTGCCATTTCACTCTGTTGCTAGCTGTTGTGCACATGAAATGATAATGCAATTTACCTTGCACTGGGAATGAGACATTGACAAAGAAAGGCCCCATTCAATAAACGTGGTGCTTTAAACCTGAAGTCTTACCAGCATTATATTCCACCATGTTACCTTGTGTAAGGACGTTTAATCCGCTCTGCTGTAATCTCCTAAAGTCTGTGTAAACTGCTCTTGGATTAATTATGATGCCGCCTCTGTGGCAGGATTTGTGGTGTGTTTGCAACCACACTCAGCCTCAACAACAGCGATGAAATCAAGAGTCTACCAGTCTGTGTGTGTGTGTGTGTGTGTGTGTGTGTGTGTGTGCTAATGTGTGTGTGGTTTGGTGTTGACAAGCCCCCTCCTACCCAAACACACACACACACCTCTCCAAGCTGTGCTCCATTCCTGCACTCCATCCCTCCCCCCCTGCTTGCCTGGGTCTTTGGGATAAGCTAAATTAGGTCTTCCCCTTAAAGGAGTCTCCAGGTTGATCGATGGCTATTGATTGGGGGTTTGTGTGCTGTTCTGGTCTGCTCTGTGTTGGGTGTGCTAGCGCGCAGGCTGAGGGGTGTGCTGGCTGTGTGGTGCCGTGCTGGGGAGTTATGATAATGAAGCGACGAGGTGAACACTCCGCCGCCGACTGGCTTTGCGAGCAATTCTACTCTTGACTTTCAGCGCGACCTTATCACGCTCTGCTGTGTCTTTGAGAATTTCTGAAGGAAAAAAAAAACTGGGCAATAGTGGTGCTGCTTTCATGATCTCCACCACTTTGCAAAAGTTTAGGCGCTGCAGCAACATCACAGATGTGGGGAGGGCTGAGAGAGAGCATGCGCTGTAAAAACTCTGAGGGCCAGATGTACGTACATTTGCAAACGTAGCATTATCAGCGCCATGGACAAACCGCAGATTGCGAACGCTGTCAGACCCAAGTTTCCGTCGTATTTATCAATCATTTAATCCATAATGCACCTTTTCTCTGCCTCTGTGTGTGTGTGTTTGTGCATGTGAGAGTGTGTGTGTGCGCTGAGTGTGTGTGTGTGTGTGCGCTGAGTGTGTTTGTGTTTGTGTGTGTGTGTGTGTGTGTGTGTGCGTTGAGTGTGTTTGTGTTTGTGTGTGTGTGTGTGTGTGTGTTTGTGTTTGGGTGTGTGTGTGTGTGTGTGTGTGTGTGTGTGTGTGTGTGTGTGTGTGTGTGTGCATGTGAGAGTGTGTGTGTGCCTGTGAGTGTGTGTGTGAGTGTGTGCCGCCCAGCAGTAGTAATGGTTGACTCACTATGATCTGTATGAGCGAGGTCCCAGGCGGCGTGTCTTCAGGCAGGCTGATGTTGTACAGGGGGCTGCTGAAAATCGGCCGGTTGTCGTTCTCGTTGACCAGGTCGATGAAAACACGAGCAAAGCCCACATGCTCAGACAGAGACTCGTTCGCATAGAGCTGCAGAGGAAAGGAGGAAGGGGGGGTGAGAAGGACATATAGGAGGGAGGGAAAAGGGATGAGAGAGAGAAGAGAAGAAGAGGAGCGGAGAATGGTGAGAGGAGAAGAAGGGAAGAAGGGAGGAGGTAAAAGAGTGAGGAGTGCAACGTGAATGTATGGCAGAAGAGAGGAAAGATGGACAGAGGAGAGGAGCAGGGGAAAGAGAGAGGGAGAGGAAGTGAGAGAGTAAGAGGGAGAGGTGGTTAAGGGTCAAACAGGAGAGTGTTTGATGCACAGTTAATGCCAGACAAAAACTACAAGAACAGACATTAACGTCAGACCTGAGTGCTTTAAATGGTCCTTGCGAGAGTTATGTTTTTTTTTTCTTCTCTGCTGCCACAAAAAAATCAATACTAATTTTCATAGACACACTTCAATAAGATCCTGCCCCGAATTGAAACAAAAAAACTTTGTTAATTTACATTCTGCTTGGACCTAATTATTTTACTGCATAACACCAAAACAACACTAAAAGACTGTTGTACCTTAAGAAGAAGGTGCTGTGCTAACGAAAACCGCACGAGTCACATACATCCATATCCAGCCGAAAGACACAATTTATCCACTGGGCCTTCATGGAGTCCCTTTCCAATTTCAGAGGAATCATTTCGGAATTAGAATGAGGCATTTTAAAAGCAGTTGAAAAAAAAAAATCAAGACGCAAATAAAAAAATAAATCAGAATAAATAAAGGTGGGATCCCTACAAAAGGAACACAATCTAGTATTCAGGTGAGTGTCCATGTGGGAGAAAGAAAGAGAGAGCGAGAGAGAGAGAGAGAGAGAGAGAGAGAGAGAGAGAGAGAGAGAGAGAGAGAGAGAGAGAGAGATTGTAGAAGCAGATAACTAAATGAGTTTCTTTCCATGGGCATTAACAGAGATGTTCTGAGCCGTTTGTCAATGAAAACAAGCTGCAGGTTTAACACACCTCAGGCAATGCAACACAAAGCTCACATCGGGAGGCCAGTGGACAAACTGGGTAGAACTTTTTTTTGCTTCTGTTCTGTCCAAAATGAACATGGCCTGTGTTCCACACATTGTTATCTATTCAATTCAAGAATGCTTTATAGGCATGACAAGCTCACTCATATTGCCAAAGCAGTTATACAATAAATCTGAACACATACATGTCAGTAGATTTTCATAAGAATAAAATAAATAGAAATAAAATAAATAAATCTCTGCAGAAGTTATGTCTAATTTGCCTAAGCAAAGGCTATCCAGAGATGGCTACAAAGGCAAACTAAACGCCATCGTTTTGGTTGTTAGTCCGCTGTCAGCGTTTTTTTCATGGAACACCCACTACTCTCTCAAGGTCTGCCACCTCTCCGCGATTGGCTATTGAAAAAAGCTTTGTTCGAAATCAGAGACATTCCCCCCACCCTATTTTCCCCTGAATCCAAGCGTATTCCTCTAGACTAAACATCTGTAGGCACAGTAAAGGCCTGATTGGTGGAATGCTGCACTGATGGTTGTCCTTCTGTACGCTTCTCTCATCTTCACAAAGGAACTCTGAATCTCATTCATAGTGACCATTGGGTCCTTGGTTACCTGTTTGACCAAGGCCATCCTTATTGTTTGGCTAAGCGGACAGATCTAGGAAGAATGTTGGTTGTTCCAAACTGTTCCATTTGAGAATAATGGAGGCTACCATAATCTTGGGCACTTTCAATGCTGCAGAAATGTTCTTGTACCCTTCTCCTGATCTGTGTCTTTATACAATCCTGTCTTGTAGGTCTACAGACAATTCTCTCAACCTCTTGGCTTGGTTTTCACTCTGACATACACTGAGACCTTACATGGACAGAGGTGTGCCTCTCCTAATAATATCCAATGAATTCATTTAGGCACAGGTGGACTCCAATCAAGTTGTAGAAGCATGTTAAAGCAGCACCAAATAACTTTTCCTCTGTCGCACGCACGCTATTTGTTTATCCAGCAATGGCTTTGCAAATAACGATGTCCATAGACAAGGTAGAATATGTTGTAGAATATATCGAACTACAAACCCGCTACCCGATCTGGCAAACTTACATAGTGCGGTTATAGCCGATAGAGGGCCGCGAAGCGAATGCAGAAGTGTCGTTCACCCCGTTACGAGTTGATGAACCACGGAAACAATTTTGGAAAAATGATTTTAAGGTACAAAAAACGTTCCGGTTGCACTGTATAAGAACTGTGCCTTTAGGAACATATGTATGAGTCCATGCAGATATGTACATAACATGTGTAGGCCCAGTATGTCCCAAAATGACACCTGAACATAAGGCTGGGAGGACCAGACTTGAATCAGGAACCCCCTTTGATGAGCTCCTGGCAGCTCCACCAGGAGTCCACCTCCTGAGTTCCTGGTTGGTATCCCATAAAGACCTGGGATTTTAAAATCTTAGTGCTATAATTATTCTGTTTTATGTAGAGTATTAATCCTACTTTTACTCACCCCGTAATGCACTCCAGAGGCTCTCATCCAAATAAAAAACACGTAACAACATAATAAATGTGTGAATAATGAATAAGTGGCTTCAAATAACTGACTTCCTTAAGCCAACACTGTTCAAAAATGTATTTTTAAGATACGTTTTTTTAAACATAGCTAGTTATCTCCAAATTAATTTTGATGGTATAATGTCGTGTTAGCCATTCAGGACATGCACTAAAATTATATTCTGGGACCGAGCATGATTGTGGTAATGTCAAAAAGACAGGGTAAAACATTGCCAATTATATTACTGCCAAGACACCATTTAGCATTTTAGCTTTTGTCAGTGGCAACTGAGATGCTGGCATTTTTTCCAGGGTTTTGCATTCTTTTTAGTGAGTTAATTCTGTAGTAATAGACAGAAACTACTTTAATGTTAATGATTGACTGGAGACTTTTAGCATTTAATATATGAGCATATCATTATTCACTGCATTATTACTCAATAAATAGTTGCTTTTTTCTGTAAATTCTGATAGTTATCCCTCTATGACAGCCTTGTTTTTTCCTTCCAGAACTGCGTTTGACCATTGGACCTTTTAGTGGTACACAGTACCAGACTCTAGGGGCTGTTTCACCCACTATGGGAGCTCTATGGTGCTGTTTACACTGTGGTAACTCACAGAGAAGCTGTAGGTCCTGATGGTCTCAAAGTCCAGTGGGATGGCCACGCGCACTCGGATGTCGGCCCGGCCCTGCACTGAGGTCGGGGAGATGGTGAAGTGATCCGAGTTATTCCCCGTCAGAAACACCTGAAACATGCTGTTCACTCCCTATGGGTGAGAAACAGAGGGAAACATGGAGAAGAGAGAAGCACTGAGAAACAAAGTCATACAAGTACACATTACCTAATCCCCACCCAGTAGTAGATGAACCGAGGCACACCAGAGCACAGTGTCCTGACTCCTGCTCAACCGGTGGAACTTGCGGAGGTGCAGACTGCAGAGTAGTTGTATGAAACTCAGGGCAGGCTTCAACATGAATGACAGAACCCAGACAATGACTGGCACAAACTGACACTGACCCCTCATTACTGTCACCTCTCCCTCTTCCACATACACCTCCCTACTTCTTTTGTCTGTACTCTGTGCTCTGTCTTCCCGTGTCAGTCAGTGCATGTGCGGCCTGTTGTTATCTGTCCTGTCTGCAATGCAGAGGGACTGTGTGGGGCGCGTTCGAGCCGAGCGGTGGTGGATGAGCTTGCAGTGTGAACACGCCCCGGCGAAATGAGCTGTTGGCCACGCGGTGAGAGGAAGATGATGAGGCTCTTCAGTGAGCGCTAATCTGCTGGAATCTATTTGACAGCACAAGCCACTCAGCGCCACAATGCCTGTGATTGATCCGGCCACAAGAAAATTGTTTCGGAGTTCAATAAACATTTAACCTCGAGTGTTTGCTCTATCTCTCTTTTTTTCATTTGAATGAGACAGAATGAAAAAACAGGAAAATGACAAAATCGAATGTGAGTGAGAGAGAATGAAAAAGGCAAAAGATCAAAAAAAGATGAAAGACAGTACTCACAGACACACAGACATACACATATACACAGAGAGAGAAGGAGAGAGAGAGAGAGAGAGAGAGAGAGAGAGAGAGAGAGAGAGAGATGAACAAACCTGGGTTAATCTACACTGTAATCTTCATCCCCATTGTGTCTCTTACAAACACTCTCTCTTTCCCAGCAGAATACCCAGTGTGATATGCTCTCTAATGAATGGGAAATTAAACTGATTGGCCGGAAGAATGGGAAATTAGAGACACGTTCAATATTCCCACCTGTCGTTGACTCAACAAGTCTTGGCGGCGGCACACTGAAACACTGAAGTGAGATGTCTTATCTCCACACATATATCACTCAGTCTGCCAGTGCCTGCAAGCTATTAGCTATTGCTAATTAGTTATTAGCTATTAGTTATTATATACTGTATATATATATATATAACCCCCATAATAAATAAATAAAACATAACAAATCTATTGGGCTGCTCCTGTTGTGAGTAACACTTTGAATTCCACTATTTGCATCCATACAGTATGTCTCGTTGCAGGTCTAATTTGTACACACAGACCACCCTGGCAGGTTCACCACACCCCTCCGTGCTCACAGCTGCAGCAGAACCACTGTCTACTAGCACAAGGATGGCTTCAGCAAGCTGTCAGTTCAGATGAAACAAACGTCAAAACATATTCTTCTCTCTGTCTCTAACACACACTAGAAATAAACACTGACACACAAACACACAATCATTCACACACGTACCCATGCCTCTTTCTTTGTCTTCAACGGTCTACCTTTTGCTTTCTGCTTCCTTATTCCTCTCTCTCTATATATATATATATATATATATTTTATATTTTTATATATTAGGGGTGTGAATCTCTCATGTAAAAGACGATACGATTCGCATGTAGATACATGGGCACGATTCGATACAAGAAAAGATACATTTTTATAAAAAACGATTCAGTACGATTCGATGCGATTCGATGCAATTCGATGCAGTTCAAGAATGGAAAGCATTCTGAAAGATTTTTTATAATTTGCTCAAGGTGCACATTCATTTTATGTTATCAATTATCATGGTTGTCAATTAGGCAACAAATTGTGTGAATATGATTATCTAAACTGAGGTTTGTTTCATATACTGTATTGAAATGAAAAAAGAATAGTCTACATTTCAGTCAAACACAGCAGCCAAATACAACATAAAAATACATTTTTATAGACTTTACAGATTTTATAGTTATATCTGATTGTTTTCATGGAGCTGTAGCCTTGTTGAGGTAAGACAATACCAAAATAAAATAAAACAGTGCTTAAGACACTCTTGGCCTTTTCTCATATAGGCCTAGCCTACCCTACAAGAATAAAATAGGCCTACAAATCAATGAACTCTCAGGCCTTATTTTGTTCCAACAGTAGACCTAATGCAGAAACCTAAAATGCCACAAGTCTGAGTGAATATGAACAAAATCATTGGCTAATAATTTATGCATCGTTTTAGCAGCAAGGGCCAAATTATTATTTAACATTAAGGAAATCCCTTCATCAAAGGTAAGGCTACTCTACAGACTATCGTTGCTGTTTAGGAATGCTGTAAGTTCTTAATTTCGCGCTGGATTTCGAAAAACAAAAGCCGACCGAGTGCAAGTTGTCACATGCTTAAGTTGCAATAGATGTATGGGTAATGAGGTCATTTGACAACTTTGGGCAATGAATGTAACCAAAAACGAACTGCATTACCCACAATTCCGTGTCACGTATAGTTTTAAAACCAGAAGTGGGGTGAACGCGGTGCTTGGAACGTAAATGAGCGTCTGAGCGAGCAGAAAAGGTTGTGCACCGATTCATAACAAGTAAATCGATATAACGACCGGTTCATTTCAGTTTTTTTCCGATATGGGGCATCACGTATCGATGTACCCGTATCTTACACGTTAAAAACGGATACCGATACGTATCGGTTAATCTTTACACCCCTAATATATATATATATATATTCACCAGCCACTTTATTAGGTACACCTTGCTAGTACTAGGTTGGACCCCCCTTTGTCTTCAGACCCCCTTCTTCCTCAGAGATTTTGGTCCATATTCACATAGCATCACACTAGTTGCTGCAGATTTTTCGGCTGCACATCCATGATGCGAATCTCCTGTTGCGCCACATCCCAAAGGTGCTCTATTGGATTGAGATCTGGTGACTGTGGAGGGCATTTGAGTACAGTGAACTCATTGTTATGCTGAAGAAACCAATTTGAGATGATTCAGGCTTTGTGACATGGTAACCATGAAAAGGTGGGTACACTGTGGTAATAAAGGGATAGACACGGTCACTAGAAATACTCAGTTGGCTGTGGCTAATAGTGGGCCAAGAAAATATCTCCCACCATATCACCAACACCAGCACCACCAGCCTGATTCGCTGCTACAGGATATAAAGTATAGTATATATACTCTTTTGCTCCTGTGAGGGAAATCTGGTCTCTGCATTTATCCCAATCCGTGAATTAGTGAAACACACTTAGCACACAGTGAACACACAGTGAGGTGAAGCTACAGCGGCGCTCGGGGACCAGTGAGGGGTTAGGTGCCTTGCTCAAGGGCACTTCAGCCGCTCCTACTGGTCGGGGTTCAAACCGGCAACCCTCTGGTTACAAGTCCGAAGCGCTAACCAGTAGACCACGGCTGGATGGATCAATGGATGGATCGGCTGGATAGATCAAGGATGGATCAATGCTTTCAGGTTGTTCACGCCAATTTTGACCCTACCATACGAATGCCGTAGACGCATCAGACCTGACAACAGTTTTCCAAACTCAATATTTTCCTATTTTGGTGAGTCCATACGAAATATAGCCTCAACGTTCTGTTCTTAGCTGACAGGAGGGGCACTCAGTGTGGTGTTGCTATTACTGTAGCAAATCTGCTTCATGGTCCGACATGTTGCGCATTCAGAGATGCTCTTCTGCATAGCTCTGTTTCAACAAGTGGTTATTTGAGTTACTGTTGCATTTTGATCAGCTCGAACCAGTGTGGCCATTCGCGTCTGACCTCTGGCATTCACAAGGCATTTTCTCCCAGAGAAGTGCTGTTTACTTGATACATGTATCTTCTCTTTTTCGGACCATTCCTGTAAACACTAGAGATGGCTGTTTCTGAAATACTCCAGCCAGTCTGACATCCCAAAAATCACCTTTCTTTCCCATTCCGATGCTTGGTTTGAATTTCACCAGAACATCTCAGCCATGTCTTCATGCCTAAATGCATTAAGTTGCTGCCATTTTAGTGGCTGATTAAAGATTTGCATTAATGAGCAGTTGAAAAGGTGTTCCTCATAAAGCAGGCCGGCACACACCCATCCCTCTCCTCCTCAACTGGCCGATCACAATACCACAGAGTTTAACGTGAGGAATGATGGCCTGGATCGATGCAAGCTACTACAGCTGCAGAGTACGACAACAATTCTTGCGTGTGTGTTTGTCTGCCATGTGGCAGCAGCGCCTCTTAAGAGGCCATTCAGCATGCGGTTGTGTCACCGCCAACTGTCCACACACATAATTGCCCACCCATTTGCAGCCTCCTGCGGCTCAGAGTTGAAGCCTCCCTGTCACAAACACTAAAACACACGCTGGCAGACGTGCGCACACACATGCCTTGCCATAGACTTTTTCGCAAAGGGTGGAGAAGAGCGAAAGAGAGAGAAAAGGAAAGAGAGAGAAAAGGAAAGAGAGAGAAAAGGAAAGAGAGAGCAGGTATCCAGGTAATACGCTCTTTTTATGAACATTTCTGTGTGTGTGTGTGTGTGTGTGTGTGTGTGTGTGTGTGTGTGTGTAATGTGCAATGTGTAGAGGTGTAGAGAGTCTGACCCGTGTATGTGTGAGTGTGTGTGTGTGTTTGAAAAAGAGAGAGAGAAAGAGAGTGAGAGTGAGAAAGAGGGGGGGGGGAAAGAGAGAGAGAAAGAAACAAAGAGACATAGAGAGAGAGAGAGAGAGAGAGAGAGAGAGAGAGAGAGAGAGAGAGAGAGAGAGAGAGAGAGAGAGAGAGAGAGAGAGAGAAAAGAGAGTTTTACTCTCAGGGTAAAATCTTCAGTTCAGGGGGTGAAGCATCAGCAATACCCTCCTCAGACTGACCCCAGATCTGTGTAAACCCAACCCAGTGATGGGCTCTAGAGACTTGCCCAGGCCTGTTTAGACGGGAAAACAAATGCTGCTGAAGTCTCCTCAAAATACCCCACTTAGTGGCCCGCGCTGTCCTGCCACAAGTCAATAGGTGTATTCCAACTGCACAGGCAATGTCAGTGCAAAGCTGCACCTAATTTCAGATAAAAAAAAAACGTGTGCTGTATCGCATCAGAAACACACACATTCCAAAATCGAAGCACTGCATCTCACGTGAGGATAGGGACAAATAGAATCATTGACTAACTGTGTGCTGCTACATACTTTCATGAATGACATTGCCGTGGAACACACAGAGAGAGAGAGAGAGAGAGAGAGAGAGAGAGAGAGAGAGAGAAAGAGAGAGGGGGGGGGGGCGGGAGAGAGAGTGAGAGAGAGAGAGAGAGAGAGGGAGGGGACAATCAAAAGTAGAGAGACAATGAAAGACTCTTTTTCAAACACACACACACACTCACACATACACGGGTCAGACTCTCTACACCTCTACACATTGCACATTACACACACACACACACACACACACATGCACGAACACACACACACACACACACACACACACACACACACACATGCACAAACACACACACACATACACACACACACACACACACACACACACACACACACACACACACACACACACACACATGCACGAACACACACACACACACACACACACACACACACACACACACACCCTCCCTTATCACCCGTCCTGCTCCCACAGCACATAGCGTAAAGGCTCCCCTTCACCACACCTTCTCCGCATCACCATACCGACAGAAGCAAACACATTAACACATGCGAGTGATTAGAGCTGCAGTTGGAACTTTCTCTTCCTCCCCTCTACTCCTCTCTGTCATTCCCTCCATCCCTCTCCACTTCCTCTCTTTCTTTCTCTGTCTCTTTCCTCCCCTTCCCTGCTCCCTCCTTCATTAGTTATGCTTCTTTCACTTCAACTCAGTCTTCTTTCTCTTCCCTCTCCCTCCTTCCCTCTCTCCCTCATTCCCTCTCTCTCTCTCTCTCTGTCCCTCTCTCCATTCTCTCGTCTGGCGGTTATCTGTCAAATAGCACGCTGGCGGCCACTGTGTTGGAATCAATCAGAGTTGACTAGCTCTCGGCTTATCTGCTCCAGGGGTGATTGATTTTCCTCGTTAGGTATAATTTGATGCTCTATCCCATCTCCTCCAAAGCAAATTAAATTGTAGTCAAGCTGAATGTGGGGGAGTGTGGTAGCTGGCGAGCGAATGAGTGAGCAGGTGAGGGCGTAAGTGTGTGGCAGTGTCTGTCGACTTGGGTGTGTGTGTGAATGTGTGAGGTAATGGAGAGAAAGTGTCCTTTTCTGTCCCACATGGGATGCTGACTGTGTACTCAATTATGTGAGGGTGTGTGTGTGTGTGAGTTGTAGGTAATGGAACCTGACATATACACATGCTGTAAGCATGCATAACACACACACACACACACACAATCCTTGAATAGAAACCTATTTGAACACCCCCCCCCCCCCCCCACCCTCTCTCTGTATACACATATCAACACATACTGTATATCACCACAAATAACTGTCCTCATTTCTCTCTCACACACACACACACGCACACGCACGCACGCACACGCACGCACGCACGCACGCACCAGGCACGCACACGCACACGCACGCACGTACACACACACACACACACACACACACACACACACACACACACACACACACACACACACACACACACACAGACCCCTGTGTGTCCTCACCTCGTCCTTGTCCTCAACCTGGATGAAGAGGGGCAGGGCAAAGCCCACCTGGGCCAGCTCGGTAATGCGTACGCGGTACTCAGAGCTGTTGAACTTGGGTGCATTGTCATTCTTGTCGATCAGGAGGATGGTGAAGGTGGTCATCACCGTGGCGTCTGATGGGGACCGGTCATCGTTCAGCTCTGTTGCCTGCCCCAGAAGGGATAGTCAGTGTGTGTATACCGGTACATGTGTGTGCATGGAAATAAATGTAAAAGTTCACAAAATGTTAACAATTTGTACAAATCTTGATTAGTGAACAAAATAGTAAGTAAAAACAAATCACAGAAACATCTTAACAAGTTGCATTTTCTTCAAAAGCTTTCCTCTAAACACTGATGGAGTATGAAAACTCAGGTATACTGTATATAACTGTAAAACAACAATAATCAAAGTTAGAACAGTTGAAAACTAAATTTGAAAGCAAAACCCCAAATCCCCCACCCCTGCTGTCTCCAGCCCTGTCCTTCAAAGCAGTGCAGTGCAGTGCAGAGAGGTCACCAGCTCCGTGACTCTGCAGTGGGACCGCGAGGAGTGCGAGGGAGAGACCAAACGAGCGCAGCGCCTGTCAGATGGAACGTGCCCGACGGTCAGCTCTCAATCTCCTCCCTCTATTTGCAGGCCTTTCATTATTGGATCAAGGGCACACAAAGCAATCATAAAAACACACTCTAAAGTGGGGGGCAAGTTGGGGCCAGGGCACGCTGAGCACACTAACGCCACGCCATTTAAGAAGAAAGAATCCTATTGTGGGAGACACAATTACATTGCCTCTTTTTCAATGCCTCATTCCCTCCCTGCTCTCTCTCTCTCTCTCTCTCTCTCTCTCTCTCTCTCTCTCTCTCTCTCTATCATTTTCTCTTCCCTTGAAGTGGCTGTAGAGATGCAGGACTTAAAGAGAGAGATGAGGGTGGTGTCTTTATTGATGGGATGATGACAAGTGGAATTGGAGGAGCGGTTTCGGCAGTGCCAACAGCCCTTCGATAATCACGGGATTGCATCGGTTTGCCTCTTAACCTCTCCCTCCGCCCCATTTTTCACAACGCTTCACTCACTCACTCACTCACTCACTCACAGACACACACAAGCTCAAACACACACATGTGCACTCTCTCTCTCTCTCTCTCTCCCACACACACACACACACACACACACACGCACACACACGTCGGTCCCATTGCACTGACCTCCACCTCCACGTAGTGCACACTATCTAAGCTTTGTGAAGTTGAAAAATTAGTTTTATTACTTTGGCACTCCAAATCAATAGCATCGCTAAAGAGCGGGGTGAGGTGGGGTTCTAGAGTAAGAGCTGGGGAAGGAGGGAGGGATACAGAGAGAGTAAAAGAGAGAAAGGGCGAAAAAGGAAAAGGAAGAAAATCTATATCTTATGAATATGTTTTTGGAAATTTTCCTTTCTTCCATTCGCCTGTGTGTGGCTCTCCTAGACTTTTGTCGTAATCATTGATTTCAATTAAGGGGAGAAATTGCACCTGGAGTGGGCTGGCAGAGGGGGAGGTTTTCACACACACACACACACACACACACACACACACACACACACACACACACACACACACAAACACACTGTCAGATATACAGAGTTAGAAGTATTATCTGTGGCCACTGTTACATTAAAATACATATGGCTGCATGAGACCACTCTTGTGTGTGTGTGATTAACTCCATCTTACTGTATGCTCTGGTACAGCGTGCTGTGGCCTGTAGTCTGAGAAACACTGAACGAGGTTTATTTGTCTCGTGTCCCTGTGTGTATCTCTCTAGTTAAGGAAAACAGCACACAGAAGCCAAATAGTGTGCTCTGGCAAAAATAAACAAATTTGTGCCTTGGATTTTCATTTTTAATCAGGTGTGACTATGAGTGATTTAGCACACTGGAAACAAGACACAAAACAATGTGCAAAAAAACACAAGCTACTGTATGAATAAGAAACTACGATGTGTTTCACAACAACGAGCGTGTGACATTCACAGGTGTCCATGTAAACAACAAGCTTCTAAGTCTTTGTCTAATCTTGACGGGAAGGAAACCAACTCACAGACAGCCTCCTGTGAAGTGGTGTTGATGCAAGAGAAGCGAAGAATGAGATATAAAAAGAAGCAAACACGAGGGATGAAGAAAAGACAGGACAGACAAGAGATGACGAGTGAAGGCAAGAAAGAAGAGGAGAGGAGAGAAGAAGAGAAGAGGAGATGAGGAGCGGAGAGAGAGAGAGGATGGCGGACAGGAGTGAGATGAAAGACAAACGCTTGATCTGAGAACTCCGGAATTTTCCGGCACCTGCTCTGCTCCGCTCTGCTCACGCCTATGATATGTTATTCCAGCTCTGTCACCGACCTGGCAACAAACAGCTCAGTCTCTGACTCTCCAATGGCTCCTCCCCCCACTCTCTTATTGATGCATGTTAATGAGCTGAGGCTGGTTAGATATGACCATTCTAATTGCTGCTTTCTTCTTGCCAGTGTATGGAAATGGATGAAGCCTCAACTTCAGGAGTGTTCAAGTGCGGCAAAAAAAGGTGGCAAAAAAAAAGTGGCAAGCCGAGGGGGGGATATGAGCCTGAAACTAAAGAGAAGCCGTGAGAGAGATACAGAGCTGAAGAGGAAGAGGGGAAGAGAGAGTAAGGCTTGATTCTCATAAGATGAGAAAGGACACAAGATGATCAACACGATGGAAGCTGGAAATAAGATGAGGAGGTGAGGAGAGGAGAAGAGAAATGGAAAAAAAAGGTGGATTGAAGGAAATGGCACAGAAAACTGATTGATGAACAAAGGATGCAAAGGAAGGGAGAGAGAAGGGGGGCGTACACTGATAAAATAAATGGTGAAACAAGGCAGAAGCCTGGAGAGGAGTAAAAGAGAGAGAGAGAGAGAGAACAGGACAGATGAAGGCCATCCTACGCTCATACGGGCCCAGAGGGTCGAGCTAAACTGGGCTTACACACCAGACAAAGTGGAACAAAGTGTTTCCATCACTCGCCTCTCCACCTGTCAATCCATTCATCCATGTAACCTCGTCCCTCCCTCCTATACAGGCTTGGGTGATTGCAACTTGGAACTACTAGAGCCACAGAACACCAGGGACAGATCTGCTCTAATCAGACAGACCCCATAATCGGAACAATAACAGAGCTCGTATGGAACTGTGGTGCTCAGAGTGTGGGTAACTTTAAATATAGTCACTGTGGACCGTTGTAGGTGTGTCACTGGGTAAGAAACAATCTGGTGTTGGCAATGTTGAAGCATTATTCCCTTCAATTGCTTTTTGATATTCTTGGATAATCTCCAGTGGATTTGTTCTCTGTGTTCGTTGTTCATTTTCTGTTTCAACAGACGAGGAGATCATTGTATTTCAATACATAAACCTCTAGACAATGTTCCAATTTTGAGTCTTGATATCTGAAACACAATTTTAGAAAAATATGACTCGCTACTTGTTCTCTATCTCCAATAGTGGTGGGTGAGCGAAGTGAGGCTAACAGGCATTGATTCTTGCTATTGGGTCAAGCGTGAATAAGCAGCTCATTACAATACAATCAAAGAACAGCGAGAAGATTTTACTGTTAGATCAATAATGCATTCAGCTCCTGAGCCGCTTACAGAAGAACGGAGACCAACAACCGAGGCAATGAAAGAAAGAGGGGGGCGGGGAGTGAGAGAAAAGGTGAAAGAGGGATGGAGAGAGAGAGAGAGAAAGAGAGGAAGAACAATACTTTCACAGTGGTGTAAAACACTGGAGCTTGACAGATACTGCATGGTTAGCACCTGCATAGCACTCTCCAGGTAAGCATGCAAGGTTTATATATAGAATTATAACTATGCCCCATATCATCTTCATATATGCAACTAGGACTTTTATGGAGCTCATGTCAACCATAATTTTGACTCTAGCTGGATAAAATTCCCTCAGTCAGCTGGCTTCTTCCTTAGCCCTTTCATAGCAAAGTAGCAATCTGACATTGAGACAATGTCAGAAGCTGATCTACTAATGCACATTAACTTGTTCATACTAATGGACATAACCTTAACACCCATCCTTCAGGTATTAAAGCTTGATTAAAATTATGTCATTGTGTTCTACAAAGAAAGCTCAGTCAAACAGCTGTTGATGGGTATGGATGTCAACTGGAAGTTAATTTGGTAATGGAAGCCTGTGGCGAAGGTCAGATGGCTTTGCCTGCCTGCTGGAGCTCCTTTGAACACATTTGTCCCTCCCCATTCCCATGATGACCAACCAATCAGCAAACAATACCTTCACAGTGAGGATGAATCCAGCGGAGTAGAGTGGGTCCTCTCTGTCCAGCTGACCATTGACGGTGAGTGAGCCGCTGATGTAGTCCAGAGCGAAGACGCTGTTGGTGTTTCCTGAAGAAAGCAAAGGAGGAGAGCAGGGGACAGGCGGAGGAGATAGTGTCAGAGATTGCCATCAGGTGAAAGATTACTTCTGCGTCAGGTGGAGGCACATGGTGGATATGGATGGACTAGTGCATTGACATAATGTGAATACACCACATACAGATATAAAGGCACAGGGAACATAAAATAAGTCTAAAAAACATCTTGCTGACTTGTCTGCAAGTTCTATGAAATAGAAACAGGGAAGCAACTCTGAGAGCTTCTCTATGCCCCACTCTCCTGCTCTCTCCCTTTACCTCCCTTTCTCTCTCTCTCCTCGTCTACTATCCCTTTACCCTTTCTCTCTTTCTAAACCCTCTAGCAGCTGGTGTCTCTGTTCGCTGCACACTAATTATGTCCAGCAGATGGAGATGGGAGACATGAGGTGATCAGACTTTCCAGTGCACCTCCTCTTACATCACTCCTTGCATGTCCACCTCCCTCCCTCCCTTCATCCCCCCCTCCCCTCCACCATCCCTCTCCTGTCCATCCCGTCATCTTTCAGCCCACACCCACCAAACACATCTTCATCCCAACTCTATCCTGGTAATATCTCTCTCCTCTATCCTCTCTCTCTCTCTCTCTCTCTCTCTCTCTCTCTCGCTCTATCACTCTCTCACTATTCTGTTCTCTTATCTCATTTACAAAATCAGTGTAATCTCATCATGAGTGTTAGCCATCGTTATGCTAAATTGGACAAGACCAATCACTCTATTGCAGTGCCCGTGCTAATCTGTGCAGGACTGGTTTGCTCTCAGTTTATTTGCTCATTTGGTCCGACACTGGCACATTTTCTAAAAAATCACTAAATCACTTCGGGAACAGCAGCAACAGTGTGCGGGTACCTTTCTTTATTTCACAGATCTACTTTACCCTGCACCTGTACTAAGTTGGATGTGCGTGCACCTTCTGCTACACTGGCCCATTCTCTACCTTCTCCGTTGGCTTTTGCTTTCACTGGTGGATTCCCCTGAACCAGATTGATATTCAGTGTGAGGTGCCAGCACCTGGCGCGCCACAGCCCGCGCCTGGGAATGCCTGCTGTCTGCCCGAGATAGCACCAGTTCATACATGAGAATGAAATC
>NC_055972.1:20425474-20442974 GCF_018492685.1 Alosa sapidissima | reverse complement strand
GTAATGCATCTGAAGCACTCTCCACCAAAATAAACCACACTCCACCACAGATGCCACTTCCTATTAACAAAATGCTGCTGTACAACACTACGACATCCCTATAGTCGGTGGCAACCCTTGTATCCACATTTGTATAAAAGGATAGTATTCCTCTGTGTGTCTGAAAAGGCTCTGTGTTCTCTGGGATATGCCAAAAGGTCAAGGTGAGGCTGCTCTGCTTAAAGTCCATGAGTGTCAGCTTTGGGATGGTCTCTAGTACACAGTGTCAACAAATGCTTTATCTACAGTTCGACTGTAAGGTCTCGGTGTGTACATACTACTTATTATCACAAAGATCTATCCAATGTGGTCATAATACAGAATATGGACACACATTTATGGGAAGAAGGACAAGTAGGTGGAGTGAAAATAAAGTGTGGCTGAGGCAAAGTGTGGCTGAGGCCAACTGATACTACATTAATGTTATGTGGTGCTTGACCTTTGTGGGAATAAGCACTTTTCAGTCACAGGAAAACTGCTCACAACTGAACACACACACACACACACACACACACACACACACACACACACACACACACACACACACACATGCACACACACATACTGTACATACACACATGCACACACACACACACATGCACACGCACGCACAAATGTAATTGCTATTTACTACTTGTAGACCTGTTCTTTCACTTTCAGCGAGTGCTGTCGTCTCTGATTATGGCTTATTATGTGCAAATCCAGGTAACACAGCAGAGGTCTAATAACAATGGCACACTAAAATGCATTCTAGATGCCAATCGGAATGAACAGAGATTGAATGAAACACAATATAGCTTTTTGTGGCATGGACAGAAATTAACATTTACCAAAGTACATGCATACAGCTATGGTCATACAGATGCATACACGTGCCTTCTGTTTCCCTCACACACACACACACACACACACACACACACACACACAGGTGTGCAGTTGTTGTGCAGGCAGATAACAATTCCCTCTGATTGCATGCTTACAGACAGTGCCACTGTTCTGTATTCACACACACACAAACACACACACACACACACACACACACACACACACACACACATTTTATTATATATTTTCTATATTTCTGATATGTTGCTGATTGGATCATAAATGGCCACAGCAATGAAGAGGAGTGACTGATAATAACTGACTCTTCTCGATTATTGTGTTACATGCTCCAAATGTAAAGCACTTTGAGCTGCATTCTGTGTATGAAAGGTGCTATACAAATAAAGTTGTTTATTATTATTATTATTATTATTATTATTATTGTTCAGAACTAGAGAAAGAGCTGATAAAGGGGGCATTCAGACAGAGACAGTGGATAACTGTGGGGATGGGTCAAAGGGCCAAAATCAAGAAAGACAATCGATTAAAAACACACATATGAGCAACGGAACAGGAAAAGAGAGAGAGGGAGAGGGAGTAATGAAAGTAACAGAGTGAAAGAAAGACAAGGAAAGGAGAGGCTGAAAAGAGAAAGATAGAAAAAGAATTAAAGAGACCATGTCACATATGTAAGTTACAGTTAGATAAAGAAAATAAATTGATGTTATCCGATCAGTTTGTTCTAGTGAGGGTGTGAGTGTCTGAATGTTTTGTACAGTGATAGATTACAGCCAACTGCACTTGCTCTTCTTCTACTTGCCACTTGTAATGACACACACTTGTGTGAGTGTGTGTGTGCATATGTGTTTGTGTGTGTGTGTTTCTGTGAACGAGAGGCTGTGTGATCTTGGAACTTTTACACAGCGTACTGCGAGTGTGTGTATACACAATGTGTGTCTTTGTTCAACCTGCTTTATGCAAAGCATCTGTCTCTACACACACACTTCTGTATCCACGCTACAGTATTAAGAATGGTTTCTGTTGCGAGTGCATAAAGCCCTTGAGATTTGAGGAAACAGAGTGAGTGTACAGAGCCTAGACGGTGAGCTTTCCTTTTGCTTTCATAATTAATGCCTACTAAGAACTGATATAATATCAGCCTCATAGCTTGGGGGTATGTCTGTGCACATCAAAAAAGCACACATACAGAAACGTACCGAGAGTACCGACACACGCGCGCACACACAGACACACAGACACAGACACACACACACACACACACACACACACACACACACACACACACACACACACACACACACACACGCGCACACAATGGTTCATGGCAGTGTTTCTTGATGCTGACTGACAATGCCCTCCTGGGTGTCTTGCCACTAGCAGACTGTGTGAATCTCATGAATGCTAAATGAAGTTTTATTTAAGGTGCCACCTCTCTAACAAAGTAAAGCCAGCAATAATAATAAGGATAATAACAAACGCATCAGATGGGGGGTGGGGGTGAGCTGGACCGCTGCTGATTCAGCAGTGAATTTAGTCCACGTCTGGGCCATGTCTGGCCTGGATCCGGCTGCCACTGGGGAAGAGGTAGAGGTAAAGTGACTGGAGGAGCTTATATGTGTGACTGGCAGGCTTCCATATGATCTCAGCTCTAAGACCCCTCGCTGTCCTTTGCTGATCTTGATCTGTCATCTGTCAATCACATACTTGTTTTATATTGAGTATGCACACAAGCTGATCTGCAGTCATACAGACACACTTACACGGACAGACACACATCCCCCACACTCATCCTCTAACTATACACACACACACACACATGCATGCACGCACACACATCACACACACACACACACACACACACACACACACACACACACACACACACACACACACACACACGTGAGTGGCATCATGAGCTAATACACCTGCAAGGGTTACATGAGTTATCGATCGAGAGGTTCCCACACCTGGGGGGGGGCGGGTGGTAATCAAACCAAGAGAAAGAGATTGGACACTTTGATCAGCGCGTCAACTGTGCTGCTTAAAGGAGATTGAGAGATGATTGATCTCCCTTTTATCAGGGATTCAGCTGGAGGTGTATACAATACACGTGTGCTTGCCTATCTGAGTGTGTGCCAGTGTGTGTGTGTGTGTGTTGGGCAGTGGTATCCCTCTCATTTATATTACTTCAGTTGTACAGCCTAGAAAACACATAATCTGGGAAGCCATGTCTGCCACTTCTGTGGCTCGCATTGTTCTGCTATTTTGGACAAGGAATATGACAAATATTTAACGGCTTCAGGGTGGGAGAGCATGCTACAATACTACAGTACCCGGCAGTCAGACGCTCACAAGCAATTAGGACAAGCTCACACACACCCCCACACACACCTCCTCTCACACAGACACACACACACACACACAAACTGATAAAATACAAAGAAGTGGCTTTATTAAGCAGCTTTAGCGTGAATCTTGACTACAAACACTTTACGTCATTTTCCATATGGCTATGGATTTCCATTGCATTTTACACAAACATATGGACATACACACGTGTGTTCATATGTTTGTGTGTGTGTGTGTGTGTGTGTACGTGTGTTTGTGCTCTACATGCAAGTGTGTGCTTGGTAATACACACATGTGTGTGTCTCTCACACCGTGGAAGAGGGAAAACAAGTGTGGTGTCTAACCTACCTGAGTATGGGAAGCTGACCAGCAGGAGCACGCTGTCTGCCTGTTCGCTTGATTGCAGCTCATTGATGTGCTGATTGATTGAGCTCATTAAAACGGCACACGCTAACACACACCCCACCCAATTAAGGCAGCCCACCGCCGCACACTGCGACAATGGCACAGCGGGAAGCGTCTCAGGTGTCAGTCTCCGCCATCAATACGGAGCACAACTGGACAGGAATCACAACGTTATTGCTGCCTGCTGAGAAGTGTGTGCTATTTTGTTTGCCAGTATATCCATATACTGTATTCATGCAGAATGCCTTTGCATATGCATCATTGCATTAATATGTTTATACATATAATATGTGCTAAGTTTCTGTATCAGTATTACGCATTTGTGTGCCAGTAAGAGTGTAAGTGTGTGTGTTTGTGTGTCGGCATGATTTTAGCGGTGTCTGTATACTGTACCATGTGCGACGTGTATGTGTACCTGTGTGTATGTGTATGTGTATGTGTGTGCGTGCCTATGTGTGTGTGTATGCGTGTGCAGGTGTGTGTGTGTGTGTGTGTGTGTGTATGTGTGTGCAGGTGTGTGTGTGTGTGTGTGTGTGTGTGTTTGTGTACCTATGCTTTGTTCGAGGGTGGCATCTCCAGTGGTGGAGCAGCAGAGACAGGCTGTTGAGGGCTGCCGGGGCCCCTCAGTGGCTAATTGAAAAGGCTGCTGCAGGCCCAGCCAGGCTGAGATAGAGGCGGTGTGCAATAACACTCACACTCGCGCCTGAGCCATATTAGAGCTCACTACACCAGGAGGGATCCGAGCACCGGGGTGTAACCACACAGTGGGATGGAGATACGCTTACATGAATGTGTGCTTGTGTGTGTGGGTGTGAGGGGAGGTGTATTGTGGTGTGCGTGTGTGTAGGCTGGGGTGGGGTGGGGGGGGGGGGGGGGGGGGGTGACAAAGTTGGTGCTTGTTTTGGTGCAAAAGAGAGAGACTTTATGTCTGTGTGGATGGGGGGGTAAGAGAGAGAGAGAGAGAGAGAGAGAGAGAGAGAGAGAGAGAGAGAGAGAGAGAGAGAGAGAGAGAGAGAGAGAGAGAGAGAGAGAGAGAGGGATGGAGAGGCACAGGAGGGACAGGAAGAGGATGAGGAAGAGGCGGAGGGAAAATAATCGTCTTTTGCGCTTATCTGGGTGGCCAGGCGGGAAATGGCATGGCTGCAGAGGGCTGACCTGCAGTCCGGCTCTGATGTCAGACATGGCAGATCCGCTTCCCTCCAGAGGCTACCACTGCAGCTCAGGGCAGCACACCTTTCAGACAGGTGTGTGTGTGTGTGTGTGTGTGTGTGTGTGTGTGTGTGTGTGTGTGTCTCTCTCTCTCTGTGTGTGTGTGTGTGTGTGTGTGTGTGTGTGTGTGTGTGTGTGTGTGTGTGTGTGTGTGTGTGTGTGTGTGTGTGTGTGTGTGTGTAACTGTGTGTGTGTGTGTGTGTGTGGCTGACTGCTAACACCATGAAACTTATGTAGGCAACAATGTGTTTGTGGTTTGTGTATGTATGTGTGTGTGTGTGTATGTGTCAAGTGTGTGTGTGTGTGTGTGTGTGTGTGTGTGTGTGTGTGTGTGTGTGTGTGTGTGTGTGTGTGTGTCTGTCTGTCTATGACTGTGTGTGTGTGTGTGTGTGTGTGTGTGTGTGTGCGTGTGTGTGTGTGTGTGTGTGTGAGAGAGAGGTTGTGAGCATGTTTAGTATGCACACAGGAATGCATCATACCCTCTGAAGTCCAGCTCATGCTATTGTGTGCAGGGCTAATACAGACGGATGAGATGTATGACACATGGCGCCTGAGGAAGGCAGAGAGCCTGCTGATACTAACAGCATCGCTAAGAGGATGGATGGCAGGGGAAATGGGTATGGTGAACCAGCGTTCCAGAGAGAGAAACGGATTTTGGATTAGACCTTTGACAAGCTGAATAGAAAGTACAAAAGATAAGGAATGCGTGTTTGTGTGTGTGTGTGTGTGTGTATGTATGTATTTGTGTGTGTGTGTGTGTGTGTGTGTGTGTGTGTGTGTGTGTGTGCAGATGTAGAGGTGTGTAAGTGAAATAGAGACAGGGAGGAGGGAGCAGATAGAGGGCTGGATGAAAATAAAGTTCCAGAACAATCAAGATGGTAAAAGATACCTATATGAGAGAGAGTGTATGTGTGTGTGTGCGTGTGTGTGTGTACATGTACGTGCATGGTTTGAAATGTGATTTTGTTTGTGTTTGCTATTTAACAAAATCACAGTCTTACATTTCTTGTAATACTTCATATAAATTTACTAAGACTGTCCTTCATTTCTACAGCAAAGCATTACGTCATTGTAGTACTACTTAAATTTGGTCCATGAAGGCCACCATATCAACCACTTTTGTCTTCTCCTAAGGACCTGACTGACTTCAAAGTGGCTGAACCCCAGAGCACCAAAAGGCCAGAGCACTGAAACTCTGTGCCCAGGGTGGTGTCTCCGAAACACTGGGGAACTTGGTGCACTGTTAGCCTGTAGCATTAGCGTTAACGCTTGCTGCCAGAAGCTCCAGTGACTCTGCCAGCTCCTGAGACAAGCGAGCCCCTTTGAAGGGAGTCTTTATCATGGACGGAGGGGCAAGGCCAGTCCCCAGGTCCCACACATCCAGCTGTGTCAGCCCCAGCTGATTTCTCTCACTTCGTCTCTCTTTTACTCTGTCTATCCCTCCCTCCCTCCCTCCCCCCATCTCTTTCTCTCTCTTTCTCTCTCTATCGCTGCCCTGCGGGGTAACGTCTGATGAGGCCTGTCCATCAGGGCTCCTAACTTCACCTTTGGCAAAGTTCCACTTGGAGCACTGGAGCAGTCTGATTGAAGTGACATAGAATAAGTATGTGTGCACATGGATGTGTGTGTGAGAGTGTTTGTGTGTGTGTGTGTGTGAGAAAGACTTAGATGAAACATGTATCTGAGAATGAGATGGGTGTATGAATGTGTGTGTATGAGTGTGTGTGTGTGAGTGTTGTGTGTGTGTGTGTGTATGTGTGTGTGTGTGTGTGTGTGTGTGTGTGTGTGTGTGTGTGTGTGTGTGTGTGTGTGTGTGTGTGTGTGTGTGTGATTATGTGCATTTTCCAACACGCTCCAAAGCTCATTCTGATGAACCAGGATGGACCTTGAGCAGCCCAGGCCTCGCTCGGATGAGTCTAAACTTGGGGATACTGCTGGAAAAGATGGACAAGACCCGTTCCATAGAGATGGAATCTATAGCAATGGATATTACAAGCAGGATGCTGTCAGTTGAATCTGGCATAGGGTGCTGAATGTTGATGTGAGCATACATGAATACTTCTCACACAACCACACACAATCACATACATACGCACACATACGCGCGCACACACACACACACACACACACACTGCACATAACACCTTTTTTAATCCTTAGTAGCAAAATGATGAGAAATGTTTTTTCTATCATCTCCCATGTTTGAATGGTTAGTGTTGTTCTCTCAATACTGTGGGCCATTCACCTGCCACCAACACATTAGAATTCACATAAAGAGTGTAGAAACATCAGCACTGTATATATAAAATGCAGACGGGGGACTCACTCGGGGGGATAACATCCTATTAACCCAACGGTTGATTATTTCACAAATGCAGGCCTGGCAAAAGATAATAACACCAAACATTTCAAGATCAGTGCTATTCCGTAATCCTGGACTGGATAGAATCACAAATTGTAGACAGGCTGCACACAAATCGCAGGCAGAATGTGCACAATTACCATGTGTCTCAAATTTGATTTAACTTCCAAGTAACGGAGATTGAAATGTGTCTTTATACATGCTAAGTTGTACAAGTAATGAATCTGCCTTTTAGAAATGTGTGGTCTGTTCTTCTTCTGCTCACGTTCAGCTTGAGTAGGGCTTGAGCAGCACACACTCTGAGTCCCTTCATCTTTTAAGAGCAAAGGGGGGTCTCTGTTTGTGGTAAACAACGGCAACATCAACACCATTACCATCAGCCCGGCACCACTCAGCAGCATCAAAGCAAAGATTAGTGCTTGGAGAGATACAGGGTGAGGGACGGAGAGAGAGAGAGAGAGAGAGAGAGAGAGAGACAGAGGGAGATGGAGAGAGAAGAAGAGGGAGGGAGGGAGAGAGAGAGAGTAAAATCCTGATCCCAGTCCCTAGATCGTTAGCTCAGATCACCCGCAATTAAAACCTCGTTAATTTAAATTACAGAGCTAATGAGACGAGTCCCCGAGGAGCACGGTGTACCCTCAGAGGACACCCAGAGACGTGAACACACACACACACACACACACACACTGTGTGTGTGTGTGTGGTCCCTCGCCGCCCACCTCGTTCTCTCGCACGCTCAGAGATCTCTCCGTGTCTGTTATCTCTTTAGCAGTGATGATTCTATCAGAGCCCTGCGTCTCCTCCTCACTGTGGGGGCTTAGTGAAGCATGGCAATGCGCTCACCTTGTGGCTCCCGCTGGGAAATCTTCTACAACTCCCAATCCCACGCATACACACACTCTCACTCTCACTCTCACACACACACACACACACACCACACACCCACACACACACACCCTCTGTGTTTCCCTTCCTTTCACCTCACAGAAGCCTTGGTCCTTGCTAAACGATGCCAAGTGAGTGGTGCTTCATACATGCTGGCAGTAGCAGTTTGCACCTCACTAAAGGGAAGAGCCCTGGACTAGACCTCCTGCTGTGGACACTGAAAACTCTGCTCTCACAGGTCAGTAGATTTGGCTCCTACAGCCCAGAGGCGTCACGGCATGGGCGGCACCGAGGGAAGTCTGCTCATCAGGAAGGATGTCCAATATCTGCTAATCCGCTGAACAAACAGCGATAAAAGTTTTAGTGTAATGATACTTCAGTAGAGTAATACCCCAGTCATCCACATGGCTTAACAGTTGGGTGATAGCCACGTGCTATGATGGCATCACCAAAGAGCCAGCAAGCGTTGTTGGCATGACAGTCAGGGCTCATTCTAAACTGCAGTACTGATGTCCCACATAGACACAGTTCTCTTCAAACTTTCCCCTCACTAACCGCTCCTTTCCTCACAATCATGGCCAGCGTCTGCCTAACAATACTTTTCGCTTTTCTTCTTCATGGAGATTAATTTTGTTATACCACTTATAATAATTTATGGATGCTCCCAATCCCCCTCTATTTGCTTTCTTATGCTAAGATTGATTTCTCCCTTGTCTTAATGACCGTATGACTAATTGTCTGCGGATCTGAGCTGTTAAGACCTTCTAATTAGCACAGTAACCAGAGGCGTTCCTTCTCTAGTTTCCTTCTGTCCAGATTGTGAATTGTCTGGCCAGTTCTCCCATGCTGTTGTACCACCATATCTGCCAATGCCAAAGCCACTGGAATCTTCTGCTGTTGACAAAACTGTTACTAGTGTCAAGCACTTGCAGCACACTCAATACATTTACACCACTAAGATATCTGATAAAAAACAAAACAAACACCACACCACTGTCCTTAGATATTTCAGGACATGTGCATAGGAGCACAGACTCAGAGCACATATAACAGGGTGGCAGAGGTACTAAAACACCTAACAAACTCCTTCACATTTTTGCCCTCAATGGAGGTGGCATGGAAGCCTAGAGCAGCAAATGGGGTGGCACAGAATAAGGGTTCTGCCAAAGGCCGCAGATGGCACAAAGATGACCACACTATTCACCCCTTACGCCGGCTTTATCGCGCCTGGCCAATCTCGCAGCGTGCCGTGCCAGACAAAGCAGCTGGCATCATCAGGACCGCCCAGTCACAGGGTGCCAATGCTGGAGCGGGTAGAGAGAGTGAGAGAGCGAGCGGGGTCACATTGGGCTGGGCACAGTCCACTGGCATCAAAAGCCTGGGTCAGTGGGGGACATTGGGTAGGGTGAGGGTGGGGATGGGGGTTACTGATTGGCTGTAATTACAACCATGATGAGTGAGGTCAAAGACTAGTGCAGAGGGCAACCATGGTACGGATCTTATGTCAGCTACAGTACATGGCTAACTCTGTAAGTGTTTGTGTGTGTGTGTGTGTGTGTGTGTGTGTGTGTGTGTGTGTGTATGTGTGTAAAGATACAGTCTCAAACTTATTCATAATGTACTTATTCATTTGGTTGACACTTTTTTTTTCTCCAAAGCAAATTATTACAAGGGCCATCTCCCCAGAGCAACTCTGGGTTAAATGCCTTGCTCAAGGACAAAACTGTGGCAGTCAAGAATCAAACACACAACTCTTTTGGCTGCTGCATACTAACCAAGCTCTTTAGCCACAATGCTACCACTGTCTCAGAAAAAAACCAAAAAAACATTTGTCTCCCATATACAAAAATGCACAAACGCTATGCAGCGGAAAGTGCAAATAGAAAGAGCATCAGGAGGTATAAAAACACACACACACACACACACACACACTTACGCTTTGTCACTTAAGAGCCCTTAAGACTAAAAACTGGGGTGTGATTGAGGCTCATGTCACGGCACACAGAGCTCAAACCCAAGCGAGTGCTGACTCTGTGAGCCCATCTGGCCTACGCCTGTTGTCACGGACACGCGGCTCTGTTGTGGCATGTGGGACAGCACACTCTTCTTCTGAATGGCAACTCTACCTTTCACTCCATTTGTTTCTGTTCAATTGCACTTTTCCCTTCTTTTCATATCCAACTTCTAAATCTCTCCATCTTCAGTAGTATGTAAACAGTTATGTACAGTGCAGATGGAAAGCATTCACAGCGCAGAGAGAAGCGTAAAGAAGGACAGCCATCAGTGCTGTAGCATGAGCAGCTACCTGTTCAAGTTATATAGACCCTTTCATCAATAAAAACAAAAACAATGCTTGAACGTTCTGTTTGGTTCCCAATCTACTTCCTCTGCATTAAGATAACATATGGAATGTTAAAAAGGAAGTCTTGTGGGGCCAACTATGATGCTGATAATGGAACTCTCTTGAAAGGGTCCATAGTCCAATGGTGAATGCCTCTGATTGGCTGGAATGGTTATACGTGTGATGTAAAATGTAGTGTATTGTTGAACGTGAAGTAAAGAAGCGGGCTGTGGCCTTGTTCTTGAATAGTGTGCTTGTCTCTGATATTTTCCACCACGCCAATAACACTACAAGTGCAGTGTTACCACGTTGTTGGGAATTGTGACCAAATAGTTCAGTCTTTGTTTCATCAGACCAGAAGTTTTTAATTCTCATGGTCTGAGAGTCGTTCAGGTGCTTTTAGGCAAACTCCTGGCAAAAAATGGCTTCCATCTCTCCACTCTACCATAAATACCTAATTGGTGAAGTGCTGCACTGATGTTTGTCCTTCTTTGCGCTTCTCTCATCTTCTCAAAGGAACTTTAGATCTCATTCATAGTGACCATTGGGTCCATGGTTTACCTGTCTGACCAAGGCCCTTCATCCCAGATTACTCAGTTAGGCTGAGCAGCCAGATCTAGGAGGACTGTTGGTTGTTCCAAACTTTTCCATTTGAGAATGATGGAGGCTACCGTGCTCTTGGGCACTTTCAATGCTACAGAAATTTTCTTGTATCCTTCCCCAGATTGTGTCTTCACACAACCCTGTCTCGCAGGTCTACTAATTCTCTCGACCTCGTGGCTTGGTTTTGTTGCGCTGTGAATACTTTCCGTATGCACTGTACAACAGGGGAAAGGTACTGTATATTGACAGATTTTCCTACATACCCTTCTCCTTTAAAATACATGTGCAAATGCTTTAGTGTAACAAACAAACAAACAAACAGGCAAACAAGCAAACAACAAGCAAACAAATTTGCTCCTCACCACACTGAGCTGTCAGTCTGTCGAGAAGTCGTTCTCTTCTCCCTGCCATCACTTCTTTCTCTCTTCTCTTCTTGCCTTAACCCCTCTACGCCCCCATCTTCATCTCTCTCTCCTTTCCTTACACCCCCCCTGTGTCTTTATCCTGTTTGCCTGTCTTACACTGATAACAATGTGAATGGTATGTGGGGGAAGCACCCAGGACGGTACTGAAAGATACTGCAGTGAATATACAGTACACACAGTTATATTGGGATCCTGTACTGGAGTGTGTGTGTGTGTGTGTGTGTGTGTGTGTGTGTGTGTGTGTGTGTGTGTGTGTGTGTGTATGCATATGTATATGTGTATGTGTATTTGTACAGTATGTGTATTGTGTATTCTTGTTTTGTTGTTTTGATTATTGTTGTTGTTTTGTAACTCAGGGCATTGCTGTAAAAGAGCTCAGTCAATTTCTCCCTGAATGAAAAACGGTTGATGATGATGATGTGTATGTGTTATGTGTGTGTGTGGTGTGTGTGTGTGTGTGTGTGTGTGTGTGTGTGTGTGTGTGTGTGTGTGTGTAGTCCTGACACATGATGATTCACTGCATCCCATTTTTCTTGAAGCATGGCACCCACGCTGAACCAAACAAACTTTGCGGTAGCAGCATCAGTTGCTCGGTCGTGCTTGGACATGCTGTGTCTGTAAGTTCTGTGTCTAATTCCTGCCATCATCCAATACACAATTCCTTCACTGCTCCTACACACGGCTTAAGTCAGGGCAGGCACGTCTCTCAGGGACTGTGTTTGTAGTGAAACTTGGTTGCATGGACAGCAATGTTACTGATAATGTCCAGTTGAAAAGTCTGATTTATGTGGAAATGTCTTTTCTCTCCTATTTTTTGACAGAGAACCGAAACTTTCAGATGAACAGTACAGTAATGATGTGGGACTGTTCACACACACACACACACACACACACACCACAGTGGACGTGTTTAATGTGCTGAAGAGATTGACTGAAGCGAGAGAGACTGACAGTTACACAAACGGGCGGCCAAAGAGACAGGTGTTGTCTGTCCAGTTTTGATGGTGAAGTGTTCAAAAGACACGTGTGTGTGTGTGTGTGTGTGTGTGTGTGTGTGTGTGTGTGTGTGTGTGTGTGTGTGTGTGTGTGTGTGTGTGTGTGTGTGTGTGTGTGTGGGAATTCACATGGGACTCCCAATAAAGATTTGAGATGTGGACTGGAAGAAACCAGATGTTGGATCAGTTATTGGGTCTGATACACACAAGAAACGTGTGAGTAGAAGTGGGAAATACTGAGGTCTAGCAATGCTTGGAAAATAGTACATCTCTTTTGTGGAGACAGAGCAATAAGTACAGATCTGTTAAACTGAACTGATGTAATGTGAAAATGACTTTTCCGTACAGAAAGGCAGGCAGACATATTTATTGCAGATAAATAAAATGATGCTCTGAAGCAGCATGTGAATAAACAGATTCACCGATGAAGGTTTGCACAGGACAGACCTGCATACAGTAGATCTAGTTTTGCACAGGACAGGACAGACCTGCATAGATCTAGGTTTGCACAGGACAGACCTGCATACAGTAGATCTAGGTTTGCACAGGACAGGACAGACCTGCATAGATCTAGGTTTGCACAGGACAGACCTGCATACAGTAGATCTAGGTTTGCACAGGACAGACCTGCATAGATCTAGGTTTGCACAGGACAGACCTGCATACAGTAGATCTAGTTTTGCACAGGACAGGACAGACCTGCATAGATCTAGGTTTGCACAGGACAGACCTGCATACAGTAGATCTAGTTTTGCACAGACAGGACAGACCTGCATAGATCTAGGTTTGCACAGGACAGACCTGCATACAGTAGATCTAGGTTTGCACAGAACAGACCTGCATAAGATCTATGCATTTGTGGCTCTGATGGTCAGCCTAGCAGGTGTGATTGGTGAGTTTGGTCAAAGTGATGGTGGGACTTACCTGAAATGATGGTGTAGCCGATGCCTCGCGGTCTGCCCAGGTCCTGGTCTATGGCTCTGATCTTGCGGACCTCATAGCCCTGGGCGGAAGCGCACAATATCAGAAAGGAACGCAAACGCGGAAACAACCACACCCACACTCAAATATGCACACATTATGTTTTCATACACATTACTATGGAAGACACATCAGAGTAAATCAGGAAATCACAGGCCAAAACACGCCAACAACACAGGAAAACCAAACATTGAGCCACAAACTCTTCAAGTTAGTTCCAAGTATTCTAGCTGCTCAAAAGGCTGAAAAAATTATCTGAAAAAAAAAAAAAAACAAGATAAGATCCCAGCCATTGCTGCTGCATTTGTTTACTGTCTCAGAGACCATCCCGAGCTTTATTATGGGTGAAGCGCTGAACACGTGGAGAAGAGAAGAGAAGAGAAGAGAAGAGAAGGGAAGAGAAGAGAAGGGAAGAGAAAATAGATAGATAGATAGATAGATAGATAGATAGATAGATACTTTATTGATCCCCAGGGGAAATTCAAGGTCTCAGCAGCATACAGACAACACAAACACATTCTTTAACACCAGAAAGAGTAATTAAAGTATATAATATAAAAACACAACTAAGCAATAAGGACAGTAGAAGATAAAGAATATGCTAAATATACTAAAATACAAATTATACTAACTAACACTTAATCTAAATCAATTCTAAAAACAGTATCCACACAGTGGTGATTAATCAATCAGAGGTGCTTGCAATGACTGAGGCAGGGACTGAGCCTGTGATTCTCTGTGCATAGTAAGGTAAAGTAAGGTGCTCTGTGTGAATGAGTGTCATGGTGATAGTGCAATGGTGATAGTGGTCATGGTGATAGTGCAAATAAGTAAGTCCAACAGTGCAACAATGCAGAAATAAAGTAAAGTAAAGTCTATATATCTATATATTTAACTATTTAAGAAAAGGTATAAGTGTGGCCACAGTTCGGCTGTGGCATGGAGGGAGGGGTTATGCACATGTGCTAATGTGCTAATATAGCACGCAAACAGTGAGGCAGAAGACAGTGGTAAAAGTGGTTAGTGGATAGACAGTATCCAAATATGGAGGGGGTGGAGAGGCAGACAGACTATGCAGAGAAGTCTATCTCTCCTCTTCCCTTAAGTGAAGCATTGAACAGTTCAATGGCCCTGGGGACAAATGACTTTCTCAGTCTGTCTGTTGTGCAAGGCAGTGAGCGAAGTCTCCAGCTGATCAGGCTCTTTTGCTTAACAATAGTGCTGTGGAGTGGGTGACACTCATTGTCCAAGATGTTGATCAGTTTATTCAGGGTCCTTTTGTCAGATAGTGAAGTGATGCACTCCAGTTCAGCTCCCACTACAGAGCCAGCTTTCCTTACCAGCCTGTCAAGTCGCCCAGCATCCTTCTTCCTTGTGCTTCCTCCCCAACATACTACTGCATAGAAGAGGACGCTGGCAACAACAGACTGGTAGAACATCCTGAGGAGCTTGCTGCACACACTGAAGGACCGCAGCCTCCTCAGGAAGTACAGCCTGCTCTGCCCTTTCTTGTAGAGTGCATCAGTGTTGGCTGACCAGTCCAGTTTATTGTCCAGGTGGAGACCCAGATACTTGTAGGTGCTAACCACCTCCACATTGACCCCATCAATGTGGACTGGTAGCAGAGTGGGCTTAGACCTGCGGAAATCCACCACCATCTCCTTGGTCTTTGAAGTGTTGAGTTGAAGATGATTGAGTTTACACCGCACAATTGCAGTATCATCAGAAAACTTCTGCATGTGGCATGACTCGGTGTTGTAGCAGAAGTCAGATGTGTACAGGGTGAACAGGACTGGAGAGAGCACAGTTCCCTGTGGCGTTCCCTGTGTCAGAGAGACAGTTCTTCAGTCTGACGAACTGTGGTCGCTCGGTCAGGTAATCTGTAATCCAGGTTACCAGGTGAGCGTCCACACCCATCTGCAAGAGCTTGTCTCCCAATCTGAGGGGTTGGATGGTGTTAAAAGCACTTGAGAAATCAAAGAACATGATTCTCACAGCACTTTTCCCCTTGTCTAGGTGGGAATGTGTCCTGTGTAGAAGATAAGTGATGGCATCGTCCACGCCCACTTTCTCCTGGTATGAATGAGTATGGTATGAAAAAGAAGGGAAGAAGAGAAGAGAAGAGAAGAGAAGAGAAGGGAACAGAAGAGAAGGGAACAGAAGAGAAGAGAAGAGAAGAGAAGAGGAAGAGAAGGGAAGAGAACAGAAGAGAAGAGGAAGAGAAGAGAACAGAAGAGAAGGGACGAGAAGAGAAGAGAAGGGAACAGAAGACAAGGGAAGAGAAGAGAAGAGAAGAGAAGAGAGGGAGCCGAGAGGGAGGCAGGCAGTGAATGGGAAAGTAGCAAAGCAATTTAAAGAGCCTTTGATCCACTGGGCTTTTTTCAGTCATTCATGCCTCAATCAGTCATAGTGTTGCAAAACTGCTTCCTAAAGAGCAAACTGTGCTGAATAAGGGGATGGAAAGAAAGAGAGAAAGAGAGAGAGAGAGAGAGAGAGAGAGAGAGAGAGAGAGAGAGAGAGAGAAGGAGGGAAAGTAAGACATTATGATAGAGGGTGCTTGCTCTACTCCACTCTTTTAATAGTAATTATATGTGTTAGTAATTGTGGGGGCACCACCCTGCTAAATCCCACTCTAGAGATCCTCTGCAGAGAACTAAAAGGACAGAAAGAGAAAGGGGAGAAGAGAGATGGATATAATAAGATTCAGAAAGAGAGAGAGACAGAGAGAGACAGAGAGAGAGCCCTCTTTCCACCCAGCCCTTTTGGTGCTAACTCCTCCATTAATGCTGCAAATTGTGTGTCTGTGCGTGCGTGTGTGCATGTGTGTGTGTGTGTGTGTGCGAGCGTGCGTGTGTGCGTGTGTGTGTGTGTGTGTGTGTGTGTGTGTGTGTGTATGTGTGTGTGTGCGTTTGTGCGTGTGCGTGTGTGTGTGTATGTGTGTGTGGTGTGTGTGTGTGTGTGTGTGTGAGGCATGCGTGATGTTTATGCTACATTTCTGCCTAAGCATCTTCCATCTTCAACCACTTACAGCAGAATCAATTATAGCTGTCTGCACTGACCACCAACTCCAGCCTGCCCAGATAGGGAGTGAGGGAAAGAGCGGGAAAGAAAAAGAAAGGGAGAGAGAGAGAGAGAGAGAGAGAGAGAGAGAGAGAGGCAGATAGATAAAGTGTGTGTGTGAGTGTGTGTGTGTGTTTGTGTGTGTGTTTGTGTGTGTGTGTGTGTGGGGGGGGGGGGATAGAGAGAAATCAAGAAAGAGGATGAGAAAGACAGGTGAACAATAGAGACAAAGACAGAAGAGGGAGGGAGACTGAAACATGGGAAGTGAAAGGAACGGAGATGACAGGAGAAAGGTAGAGAAGGACAGATATAGGAAAATGGAGAGAGAGAGAGAAGGAAAGAGAGAGAGAGGGGGGGGGAGTGTGAAAGGCAGAGTAACAACATTGAAATAATGTGCTCTGCATCCTCCTGCTGTTAGCACAAGAGCAATGCTCAATCACTCGTCCTCTGAGTCTGAGCAAACAGCCCTCTCTCTCTCTCTCTCTCTCTCTCTCTCTCTCTCTATCTCTCTCTTTTTCGCTCTCTCTCTCCATCTCTCTTACTTTCCTTTTTTTTTCTCTTTTGTCTCCTCTTCCATCGCTTCTCTCGCCCGCTCATTCAGATCATCCCTCTGACAGCCAAATTGTGTTTGCCCATAAAAAGGGGTCTGAATGTCATTCTGACAAACACAAACTCACAGCAATGGCAAAAAAATAGAAAAGAAAAAAAAACCTGGAGTGGGCTTCCCTGACAAGCCTTGGCCTTCTCCTCTTGTTTAGTTTTTTTTCCCTCTTACCCCACTCTCACCATCAATGTTTTGTCCAGATGACAGGCTAGGAGAAAAAGTGAAATGAGGGGAGGAAGGGCAGACAGAGACAGAGGAAGAGTGGAGGAGAGGAGAGGGGAGGAGAGGAGAGGGGAGGAGAGGAGAGGAGAGACAGAGTTGAAGAAGAACGAGTGCTCTGAGAAATGACCTGTGACAGCCCACTGTGTTTGATAACCATTTGCTGGTGAATGTCAG
>NC_055972.1:20390474-20422974 GCF_018492685.1 Alosa sapidissima | reverse complement strand
AGGACCAAATGGAAAATGTTTTTGTTTAGCTTAAATGTGTTGTCCTTGATAACTTTGTGCTCTGAAATAAGACCGTGCATGAGAGGCAGATATCTGTATGAAGTCTCCTAAGGCATCAGTAAGGTCATGTTTCACTGTGTTCTGCTTTCAGGGTTTGCGGTCAGCATGACTTTTTCTATTTGTGTGAGAGAGCATGGAGGTGTATTTGTGTGTGTGTGTGTGTGTGTGTGTGTGTGTGTGTGTGTGTGTCTAACCGTGGCATTGACAGTGAGCTGATAGGTTGAGGTGATCTCGTAGTCCAGCGTCTTGGTGACGGTGACGATGCCGCGGGCCCCGTCGATGGAGAAGAAGGAGGAGGGCGGCTGGAAGGAGAAGAGCACGCTGCCGCCGGTGCCTTGGTCAGGATCGGTGGCATTCACCATGAACACGGACGTGCCTACCGGAGTACTCTACACACACACACATGCACGCACGCACGCACAGAGAGAGAGAGAGAAAAAAAAGAGCAGGGCGATGTGAGGGGGAGAGGCAGATATGGAGGTAACTGATAAGCCAATGGCAATCTGACCTCAGGTCTGTCTGTAAAGGAGGTGAAATTGCAATTGGGTTTTGTAGGAATGCAATTATGACAATGTTGAAGTTATGAAGGTATACTTGGATGAAAGTGTGTGTGCCTCAATCATCGCTGACCTGCATGGTAGACTAACTCCTATTTTCTCTCTCATCTGCAGTGTGTGTGTGTGTGTGTGTGTGTGTGTAGCAATGTCTATATGTGTATAAGTGTGTTTGAGAGAGAGAGTCTTTCTCTCTTTCTCTCTGTGTGTGTGTGTGTGTGTGTGGGGGTGTGTAAAATTGTGATTTTGAAAGTAATATTTTGAAGTAATCAAAAACCCTGATACAAACACTTGGGTATTCAGGCATAATTAATCGTGCCGTAGTAAAACACTGCAGAACACAAAAGCCCACAGTGGGCTTTGTTCACGGTCAATGTCTGAGTCGGGTACCTACAGGGCCTTTAAATGCTGCTGGTCAGCAACTCAGCCAGCCGTGATGATGACTTACAATGGTTTGAGGGGTGCATAAATATGCAATCAACATTCTTACAGGGATGTGCAGGATACAAGCATACACACATACATGTACACAGACATACACATAAACAGTCACATACACAGTCACACAGACACACACTTGACTTTAATATATAAACACACTCAATGCCTACTAGGATAAATATACATTACCACTTAATCAGTTACTTCAAATACATTGAAGAATTCAGATGCCAGTAGCGGTAATCAACAAACAATTCAAAAGCTACAAATAGAAGTGAAGTATAAAAAAAATGGCTCTAGCGTATATTCCCAGTGAGCTTCATAGGCTTGACTGGTCATTAAAAGCTGTGACCCCCCATGCAGCTTGGTGGCTAGATGACCTGGTCAGGGAGTGATGGAAAAGAGTGGCTTCTCAAGGGATTAGAACTGAGAGGTCAAAGGTCATAGGCCAGTGTAGGAGGCATCAGACCCCAGGGCTGAAGTCCATGGTCAGAACCTCCCTCAGATACAAGAGTACAGACCAGCTGAACGTAAACCTCAGCCTGGTACACACTCATACAGGAAAAAAAACACATACTGTACAAGGAGAGAGAGAGAGACTGAGAAATATACACGTAAATGTCAGTGATGCAGAAGAAATGCCTGCTCACCACACACGCACATGCACACACGCACAGGCACACGCACACACACACAATGTAAACAATGCAGTTTGAGAGAAGTTTGTTTTTGTCATATTTGTCATACAGTCTTGCTCTCTCAATCTACACCATGTTTTCCTTCTCTAGTGTGTCTCCTCATGCAACTCTCTCCTCACAGACAAGCGGTACTCAGCAGAAAAGAGCCCAGAGGTGTCTGCTTGCATTTGCATCCATCTCTACCACACACACACACACACACACACACACACACACACACACACACACACAGAGAGAGAGAGAAAGAGGGAGAGAGAGGAGAAAGAAAAAAGAAAAATAGAAAGAGAGGGAGAAGAGAAAAAAATAGAAAGAGAGAGAGAAAGAGCAAGAGAAATGAAAGGAGAAAAAAAAAGAAAGAGAGAGAAGACGAGACAAACAACTGAACAGGGGGAACAAAGTTCAGAAAAATAAAGGTAAGAGGGAAAGAATGATGGAGGGATAGAATGTCTGTAGGACAAAGACGTAAAGACAAACAGTGATGAGGGAGGACAGTGAGTGAGCACCAGAGTGTGTGACAGACACTGATTGAGACTGAGATTTCCACAGCCAGACAGCACGCTTAACAAAAAAAAAGGGAAATCAAAACGGCTAACGACTAACAGCTCTGTGTGATGTTGTGAAATGGGCAACTGTACAGCCCAGCCCAGCCCAGCCCAGCCCAGCAAGTGTCTCTCTCTGATTAGCGGCCACGGCTAACGGGCCGTCATGCTGAGTCCAGTGCACAGCAGTCAGTCAGTCAGTCAGTGAAATGCCAAAGGGGGCTGAGCGGCCATCAGCCCCTCCTGTCTGGCCTGCCTATGAGTAAGAGCCGAGACGGAAGGGAGCAGATACAGGACGAGACAGACGGACACTCAGGGAACACGGGAGGACAAGTGCTCCAATTAACACATGGTAATGGTGACAGATGTGTGTGTGTGTGAGAGTGTGTGAGAGTGTGTGTGTGTGTGTGTGTGTGTGCGTGTGTGAGTGTGTCTGTGTGTGTGTGTGTGTGTGTGTGTGTGTGTGTGTCTGTGTGTGTGTGTGCGTACGTGTGTGTGTGTGTGAGTGAGAGAGAGGGAGAGAGAACCCTTTCTTATGATCCATTGGAAATAGTACCAAAAATAAATATGAAATGAATGTAATGCAAATAAACATGTTAAAATAAGATTACCTTTCTTGAGTATATGAAATGATGATACTACCTCTACTAAGATAGCTTAACATTGAGCCGGTTGAGGGACTAAAGTTTACATAAGCATTACTCCATCCCAGATGAGCATTATGAATGTTTAAAGGAAACAACAACCACGAAGGAAGAGACAGAGACAGAGATGAGTGTTGAAGAGATAGATGAAAGAGTGATGCAACAAAGAACAGAGGAGGGAGAGAAACAGACGGCATGGCAATAGGCAGGAATGTGGAAGGCACAGTGCAACTTCTGCAGTGCCCTGAGCAGGAAATGGTGCCGTACACTCACATACACGCGCACAAGCACACACATGTAGAAAATATTACAGATTCACGCCCCCCAGGTATTGATTCGAATGGCATTATACATGTGGATGAGTCTGAGAATGTTTTCTGCAGGGTAACATACAATACTACTACCATAGATCAAGCTGTGTCATGCAATAGCATGACTTATGCTTATAGTTCTATTCCAACGTTGATTTCTACCCAACATATAGTAAAAAGAAAAGACAAATTTAAAACTAGAAACCTAACAAATATTCTTTCCATACCTCAGCATATTCCTCAAAAGCCAGAGGCATTTTCAGCTAACATGGGTTTACTAAATATAGGTGCACTTACTACCAAAACCTTTGCAATCAATGATTTTATTAGTGAAAAAAAATTGGATTTTCTGTTTCTTGTTGAAACCTGGCTGACTTCAGACAGCGAAGCTGTTCTTGTTGAGACTTGTCCCCCAAATTATAATTTCTTCCACTCAATTAGACAAGGCAAACGAGGTGGTGGAATTGCCTCCATTCTCTCAAACAAATATAGTTGCACACGAGTCAACTTTGGCGAATTCGCTTCCTTTGAGTATATTGCCCTCACTCTGAAGGCTGACCCAGCTGTACTTCTATTAACCTTATACCGCCCTCCTAAACTATGGACTGGCTTTCTCGACCAGTTTTCTGAACTTATGTCGCTCATCATCACTAGCTATGATCGGATAATTGTAAATGGCGACTTCAATATTCATGTCAATAAGACAACTGATGCTAAAGCCAGTAAGTTCCTTAATGTGTTGGACAGTTTAGAGCTAAAGCAGCATGTTACAGGACCCACCCACAACCTTGGCAACACCCTCGATCTAGTCATTTCCAGAGGGATAGAAGTCACAGACTTATCAGTAAAAGATATAAATATGTCTGATCATCATTGTGTATCTTTTAATATTGTACTACATACTCCAAAAATTCATCCCGAAATTGCAATCAAATCGCGACTCTTGGACATTAGAGCAGAACAGCAGTTCATAGCTCTTATAGACTCCATAAATTTAGATATTTTACATCATCCCATTGATCAAATGGTAGAGGCTCTCAATCGTGAATTAGGCGCTCTGCTTGACAGAGTGGCACCCTTAAAGACTAAAAAAAGGCCCTGTAGCAAACTGACACCTTGGATGAACGAAAATATCCATGATCTAAAAAGATCATGTAGGAAAGCTGAGAGAACATGGAGAAAAACTAAGTTACAGGTTCACCGTGCCATTCTAAAAGAAAAAATTGCAAATTATAATAGAGCTATTCGGAATGAGAGGAGGAACCACTTCTCTAAGGTAATTGCTGAAAACAGTGGAAACTCTAGGGTGTTGTTCTCTACCATTGATAGGCTATTGCATCAAACACCTTTTGATACACTCAGTCAGGCATCCTCTCTAAGATGCGAAGAATTTGCAGACTTCTTCAAAAACAAAGTCATTTCTATAAGGGAGGCTATTGGTAACACAAGTAATATGTTTGATAGTACACCCAAAAACAGCCCCCCAAAATTAAGGTCCTTTAGCACTATTACTCAATCTGAGCTTGGTAAAATTATAACTCAAACCGGCTCCTCAACATGTGTTTTAGATCCAATCCCTACTACATTCCTCAAAAAAGTATATGATGGCTTAGCTCCCTTTTTTCTCAAGGTAATAAATACCTCATTAGAAACAGGTATATTTCCAACTGCTTTTAAAACCGCTGTTGTGAAACCTTTACTTAAAAAGTCAAATCTTGACCATACCAATCTGAGCAACTACAGGCCTATATCAAATCTATCGTTTTTGAGCAAAGTACTTGAAAAAGTTGTTTGTAATCAGTTAAATACCTTCCTCAACGAAAACAGTATCCTTGAAAAATTCCAATCAGGTTTTAGATCAAATCACAGCACAGAAACGGCTCTAGTAAAAATAGTCAATGATCTCAGACTAGCTACCGACTCAAACAAAGTCTCAATCCTTATTCTTCTGGATTTGAGTGCGGCATTTGACACCATTGATCATAGCATCCTAATTCACCGCCTTGCGAAGTGGGTGGGTCTCTCTGATAATGCTCTAAACTGGTTTCAAACCTACATTACTGGCAGAGATTTTTATATCAGTCTAGGAGATCATGTATCTGAAAAACATGACTTGCCTTTTGGTGTGGCCCAGGGGAGCTGCCTTGGTCCCCTGCTATTTTCTCTATATATGCTTCCATTGGGAAACGTCATAAGTCAACATAATGTAAACTTCCACAGCTACGCAGATGATACCCAATTGTATCTTTCTGTTGAGCCAACTAACCCAGATGGCCTTTGCTCCCTCACTGCATGCCTAACCTCCATTAATCAGTGGATGAGCAAAAACTTTTTGAAACTAAATGATGACAAAACAGAGGTACTTCTGGTTGGACCAAAACTAAAGCGAGATATTATTCTTAGTAATCTGGGGAACTTGGCACACCAGGTCAAACCAAAAGTAACAAGCCTCGGTGTCATCTTAGATGCAGAGTTAAGTTTTAAGCCCCATATCAGTAAAGTTACTCAGACAGCCTATTTCCACTTGAGAAACATTGCCAAAGTGCGGCCTTTTTTAACTCAACAAGATGCAGAAAAACTAATTCACGCCTTTATCACTAGCAGGTTAGACTACTGCAATGCACTTTTCACTGGTCTTCCCAAAAAACATCTAAAGAAATTGGCACTCATACAGAACTCTGCGGCTAGACTTTTAACTAAGACTAAGAAGAGAGAACACATCACCCCTGTGTTGGCTGAACTGCACTGGCTCCCTATTTCCTATAGAATTGATTTTAAGGTTATGTTAATTACTTACAAAGCTCTGAATGGCATAGCACCTTCATATATCTCTGAGCTTTTAATATCTTATCAACCACAAAGGAAACTTAGATCATCCAATTCTAATCTTTTAATCGTACCCAAAGTGCTCCACAAACAAAGTGGAGAAGCTGCGTTTATCCATTATGCCCCCAAACTATGGAACACCCTGCCTCTGTACATCAAGCAGGCGAGTTCAGTAAATATTTTTAAAAAAGATCTGAAAACATACCTGTACAGGAAAGCTTTTAGTTAACTCATCTTATCCTGTAGACTACATTTTCAGATTATTCTACATCTGCTACTATTGGAGGGCGCAGCCAGCCAGAAGCAGATGGGCTCCCCCTATTAAGTCAGGTTCTGCTCAAGGTTTCTTCCTGGAATATGGGAGTTTTTCCTTGCCACAGTTGCCATATGGCGTGCTTGTGGGGGGTAAGAGGGTTAAGGCTGCCAGTCTTATGACGTCATTTTCTATATTTTTGATATGTTGCTGAGCATATCATAAACAGCAAAGAAAAGTGATTGATAATGACTGACTGACTACTATTGTGTTACATGCTTCAAATGTAAAGCACTTTGAGCTGCATTCTGTGTATGAAAGGTGCTATACAAATAAAGCTTTATTATTTATTATTATTATTATTACATGAGCACACACACACACACAGAAACACATGTATGCACACACACACACACACACACACACACACGCACAAACGTACAAACACACACACACACACACACACACACAAATATGCAAATATGTTTATGTCTTTGACATCAGACTCTGCATCCCTTCTGGCAGAAATCAATGACAGTCAATGTGAGTGTGTGTTTGTGTGTGTGTGCATACATTTGTTTCTGTGTGTGTGTGTGTGTGTGCTCATGTGTGTGCGCGTGCGTGTATGTTAGTGTACTGTATGTGTTTGCACCATTTTCCAACCTCTTCAGTAAGTGGACAGAAGCACTCTAATTTTCTATTTTGTAAGTTGCTAAACAATGCCTCATTAACACTCCAAGACACAACTGGAAACTAGAAAAATGACAAGGACTCATAAGATGTGCGCTGAGTCACACACACACACACACACACACACACACACACACACACACACACATACACACACACACCTTGTTTATTGTATGATGGGGATCCAACTCGCATGGGGATCCAACTCGCATGGGATGGCATGGCACAGTTTGTGCTGATAGAATGACAGCTGTCCTATTCCTATTCTGAGAACAGTGGGACTCTCATCAATTAGTCAGTGTGTGTGTGTGTGTGTGTGTGTGTGTGTGTGTGTGTGTGTGTGTGTGTGTGTGTGTGCGTATTTATGTATGTGTGTGTATGTATATGCACAAGCACACACATGCATGCCAGCGTGACTCAACCCCACTCTGTTGATTATCCAGGAATGGAAGAGGTCTAGTGGAAAGATCAGGAGAGTGTGAAACCCTTGTCTTTTATTGCCTCATAACCTGCGATATGGCCAGTGTCTCCTCCATAAAGGCAGACCATAATAAACAACGTGGTGGGGATGGATGGGGCGATCTGCCAAAGGCTTAGAGTCCACCTCATCAAACAGAGCCGTGGCCTCACACACTTTATCCTACAAATGGGAGTCTAATGGGCATGTGAATGTATCCATTAAAGGAGAGGAAATGGGGGGGGGGGGGGGGTGTGGCTAAGAGACGGAGAAAGGGAAGAGGAAAGAAGACAGGGAAACGACAAGAGAAGGGAAGTAAGAAGAAAAGATGAAAAGAGAGAGAAGAGCAGGAGAGCAAAAGAGGAGAAGTGCAATTATAAGGAAGTTGCGAGATAGACAGAATAGAGAAGAGAGGATGAGAGGTGTGAGAACTTTGGAGGCAGGACCAGAGCATAAATCTGAGAGAGGCAATCAGAGGGTAGTGTAATGGCCTAAGTGTCTGATCGGAGAGCCATCTGCCATTTGAGCCAGCTCACTGTGGTATAATATTACAGGGAACTTTGTTTCCCCATCCCGACATACTGTATTCTGCAGCTTCACCAAACCTTTGCCCTTTATTCAGATGTAGTCGTCTGTGGATGTTACAAGGTAAATGGTGCAAGTATGTGAATGTACTCCAATGTCTGTTCATCGACACGATAACACAGTTGAGAGTAAAAAAGAAACATGAAATGTAAAAGCTGTGAAATACTCTGTGTATGCACTGTGAATGTACTGACTCCAAAATTCAATGTTCCAGCATAAAGTATGAGTAATTGATGAATTACTGACATTGTCTGGGGAAAAAAAAAACGTTTTGCCTTGAGTGCAGGCCCGGGGTGGGTAATCGGGAGAATCGGGAGAATTCCCGGTGGGCAACTTCACTTTTGGTCTGGTCGAGGGAAAAAATATTGACATTTGTCACGTTAGTCTATCTTCTCTTAAAGTAGCCTATACATGACACCGCTCCGCATTCTGTGCATGACACCGTTGCCTCTGCATGGGTTGTAGCTTATATGAGGGAGTTCTCCCCTCCCAAAAAGAGTTGGTTGGGTCCATATAGCCCATCTTTTCCAAAAAGTTTTAGATACGGATAGCCGGGCCGGCCCTACTGTAGCCATAAGCGTCAGGAAGGATAGATGGTATGCCTATAGCCAATGATTATTAGCAATGTAATTGGGCTAATAATGGACGTTGTAGAGTCGTCAAGCTATTCGCAAGCACATTAAATTACTTAAAATAGTAGCCTTTTGTATCCGATTCATAGACTTTGCAGTATGCAAATATTGATAACAAAACTGAAGCTTGATCTGTGTAGGCTTATCCGGTAAAAAGTGTAGCCTCTGAGCAGCAGATCAACCAGTCCACCACTGAAAATGATGAGCCCGAAATTAGTGATGAGGAGGCCATGACTACAGGGACAAGTAGAGAGGATAAATTAAAGTTATTTAATGTAAGAAAGAGCAATAATGATAAACCTATATGCTTTGTAAGCTCAGAAGTGGGTATAGTAAAGGAGTAGCCTAGGCTAAATGACCAACCAACAATATAGCCTACCCATGCAAAAAACATGTAGCCTAAACATTAGTTCAATATGCCTCTTTGTGGAAGCGTGGGATACACTGTAGGCTACATTTCAAAGGCTTTCTTTCTTTCTGTCTTTCTGTTTTTGTTAACTTGTGGAATAGTGGAATATTTTTTGTTAACTTCTCAGTTGAAGTGAATTATTATAGAACCTTTACACATTTGTTGAACCATGGTACTAATAAAAACTACAGGATAGTAAGAGCTGAAATGTTGCTTCATTTATCCAATTTCCACCACCATGGAAAACGTGGGCTGGTCTTGGACCTGAAACTCCTGGGCTGAAAAGTAGCCCCACATCGGCCCTGCTTGAGTGAAACATACAATGAAAACTGGTGACACATGTTGCATTATTCAGCTAGAATTTTAGGGCTCATCCTTCTGGCAGTACATTTCAAACATCAGCCCCAGTCCACCACCACTAGGATTTCAGAACCATGGACAGCAGCCAAGTGAAACCTGGTTAAAGCCATAGTGGTTAAAGGAAGTGCTTGTGTGTTTCTGTTTTCTAGTGAATATTTCCACACTGTGCAAACAAAGCTACATTTATGAAGAAAGATCACAGGAAAGATCACAGTCGTATGCAGGGATCTGGATAAGATCTACAGCCCATAGGAAATAACATGAAGGATACATCAATGCAAGACATTCAGTATGTACCTGGAAATAGCAACACACCTTTTACTCTTGCTTCAAGTCTAGGCCATATTATTTTGAAAGGAAGAATACAAGTGTGGTTTGAATAGCTGATTGCTAACAGGTAGCTATCAGACTTAATGTCTTTTAAAGAGAAAGAAGCGAATGGCTGACATAAAACCATAGGCGGCTGCTTCGATGTAAGTCCCAAAACACCTTGTGCAACACCTAGCCATTCTCTGACAATGGCCGCTGGCATGTTCGGGGGCCTCCCAATGGCAAAATAAGACTCAATCCTGAGCAGGCAGGGCCTCGTCCGACTGGTGGAACAATGGCTGGCAGGCGTGGGGCGAGAGAGGCGCTGAGCAGCACAGGGTTAATTGGTCGGGTTGGCGGGGGGTGGCGGTTAAATGGCCAGCTGGGACGTCTAGGGGGAGGGGCGCCCGCTGCTCACTACAATACAGATCTGATTACTCCCACACCAGCCAAGAGGCCAGTTCTCTCTCTCTCTCTCTCTCTCTCTCTAACTTTTTCTTTCTTTCTCCCTTTCTCATTTTCCCTCTCAGTCGGCTGCCCTACTCCTCTTTATGTCTCTCTGAATCTCTCCCAATTTGTATTGCTATTTTTTCTTACATACTTTTTTTCTCTGTACCTATGTAACTGTGCAGACCTTTACTCAACTCCTACAAACTTTAACTTTCGTTTACTTGTATCACTTTCATAACAATTCTCTTCATCCTCTTTTTCTATGGTAAGGTTGTGTTTACCCCCCCACCCCTCCAAAGCAGGGAGTGTGTGTAATCTCTGCACATTGTTCTAGGCAGCAGGGAGCAGAAGATAAAACTACCTGAGAGTAGAGCCCTACCTGTGGCTGAGCAGGAAACAGAAGAATAGCAGGGTTTTAATGTTCTCTTATGGTTAAATTACTGCCTTAGAATTAGACCACCACAAAGATTTTTTCGCTCTTCATCGCTGGTAAGAACATAACGGGGCAGGGAAAAAAACGTCTTGTTCAAAATACCTGCCCATTTTACCATCAAAAAAAGGTTGGCCCTAATGACCAATAGGGTCTGTGAAAAATAAAAAAAATACTCAATCAGCTTAAGAATTTCCCCTTTTCCATTTTCATCATCATTACTTAAAGGTTGTATCAGCGATTTCAGGCCCAAACATAAATGATTACATTCATCTAATCTTTCCTAATGATCCTCTAGCTGTCTGCCCCATAAGCCGGCCGTCAAAAAAAAAAAACTTCTCTGTACTGTAGGCAGCCTAGGCTCCGAGATCTGTACACAAAAACAATTGCTACCAATAAGGGTTGGCAACCCACTAAAAGGCAAAATAAAGTGTTTCAACCAATAACCGACGAGATGCGCGTTTAAGAGAGTTTTAATTACACGGGAGAGAGGGGGAGGGAGTAGCGAGCTAGCTCTTTGTTTTGTTTGAACATCAACAGAAGTGACGTATCCTCGCTATCACTGATACAACCTTTAAGCAAGGCCATTCATGCCACCGGTGCCAGCCAGCCCTACAGTGCCCCAGACTCTACCAGGGGGGCTACACCAGGTACGTCACTGAAGCGTTCTGTTCGCAACACGTAAAAAACATTTTAGAAGACTGGTCTATTTTTTTCCGAACATACGAGCCGCTATCATGTCTGGTGCTGAACGAAACTGAAAGTCATGAACGCGGTGTAGTCCCCCTGTTAGTCCCGGACCAGTTGGCACTGCCCTGGCCCAGGAGTGTTTGGCATGGTTTGTAAAGGGTGGAAACGTTTGGTAAAGGCTGGGGTATGGACACCCTTTTTGTCCAGAGACAGAGGTGTTCCTTGAAACAGTGCTAGAAAGCATACATCATCGCTGAAATGAGATTTCAATTATTCAGTGAGTTATTGAGTGCAGAGACGGAATGCCCTACAGTCCTACAGGATAGCATGCAGAGTGAAACGGTAAAAAACGAGGCCGATACTTTGCTCTCTGAGTGTAAGCGTGGCTCAAAATATAATTGTTAAAGTCTCTGGGTGTGCTCACACTGTTTGCATAACTGTGTGTGCATGTGTGTGTGTGTGTGCGTGCGTGCGTGTGTGTGGTGTGTGTGGTGTGTGTGTGTGTGTGTGTCCATAAATTACTACAAATCTCTAAACCCTAAACACACACACATATAGAAACAGACAGAACAGACAAAAGCTACAGCCAGCATGTCCTGATAAATAAAAGAGGAAATCCTGCTTTCCTGCAGAAAGATAGGACACATCTTTTCACACACACACACACACACACACACACACACACACACACGCACACACACGCACACACATGCACACACACACACACACACACACAAACAAACAACAGAGAGAGAGTGCTAGAGAGAAAGAGACGGAAGGAAGGAGTGAGTAGCTAAATGGCCTCACATCCCCTTTTCAATTATCCCCTTTCTTAGAATTTCATTTTCCGTTCACTTTTTGCCTTTTACTGCTCTCTCTCTCTCTCTCTCTCTGGGTGTCTCTCTCTCTCTGACCCAAGCTGCAAGTGAGAGAATGAGCGAGGGATGTGAAATGAAGCGAAAGAGTGCATTCCTCCCCCTCCTCCTCCCTCCCTTTCGAGAAGCTGATGGAAACTGCCCTACCAGGCAGGCCAGAGGAAAATATGGCCGGGGGGGGGGCAAAACCTCTGAGCTTTACTTTAGTCTTCTTTTCTATTTCCTTGCCCTGAGTCATCTGTGCATCTGTGCTTACACACACACACACACACACACACACACACCCTAGTGTATGAGGAATGGTAGGTGGCTTGCAAATGCATTCAACCATGTGAAATCTTCAGACCACACAGCACAACAAGGCCATTATGGGGTGGACTGAAGCTTACAATATGTACAAAACAATGTCAGGGACACTGTGTGTGCTTGTGTGTGTAGGTGTATGTGTGCACGTATGCCATACAACATATGACACTTCATACGTTTCATCATCCAACAAGGACAATGACAGTGTGGTAGATATAAACATATGTTTGCCACTGAAATGTTTCAGCAGGTAGAGTGATTCTGTGAGCAGTTCCTCTCAAGTATGTGTGTGTGTGTGTGTGTGTGAGAGAGAGATAAAGAAAGAGCGAGCGAGAGAGAGATAGAGAGAAAAAGAGGAAACACAAACGTGTGTGTGTGTGTGTGTGTGTGTGTGTGTGTGGGCACTGTTATCAGTGGGATGGAGAAACAAAAAGCATCTTTATCGTCTCATCTCCCCTCCCTACCCCTCCTCTGCGCTCACTCTCTCGTCTCCTCTGCTCTCCTCCTCCCATGGCTGAGTGACTCCTAAGAGCCGGTGCTGTTTACTTAAGTGAAAAGGTAATCAAAGCCTGAGTACCACATAAGGGACACAGGGAGAGAGAGAGAGAGAGAGAGAGAGAGAGAGAGAGAGAGAGAGAGAGAGAGAGAGAGAGAGAGAGAGAAGGGAATAGATTGTAGAATGATGGAAATAAAGACAAAGAAAGATCGAGAAAGAGAGACTGGGACTGAGATAGGGGGCCGTAGTGGAGCAGACACTGACATAAAGAGAGGGGGGAAGAGAGACACTGACAGAGGTAGAGAGAGGGGGAAAGAGAGACACTGACCGAGGTAGAGAGAGAGGGAAAGAGAGAGACAGACATAGAGGTAGAGAGAGGGAAAGAGAGACACTGACAGAGGTAGAGATAGGGGGAAAGAGAGACACAGACATAGAGGTAGAGAGAGAGGGAAAGAGAGACAGGTATAGAGGTAGAGAGAGAGGGAAAGAGAGACACAGACATAGAGGTAGAGAGAGGGAAAGATACACTGACAGAGGTAGAGAGAGAGGGAAATAGAGACATACATAGAGGTAGAGAGAGAGGGAAAGAGAGACACATACAGAGGTAGAGAGAGGGAAAGAGAGACACATACATGGAGGTAGAGAGAGAGGGAAAGAGAGACAGGCATAGAGGTAGAGAGAGGGAAAGAGAGACAGACATAGAGGTAGAGAGAGGGAAAGATACACTGACAGAGGTAGAGAGAGAGGGAAAGAGAGACAGACATAGAGGTAGAGAGAGAGGGAAAGAGAGACACATACAGAGGTAGAGAGAGAGGGAAAAAGAGAGACACAGACATGGAGGTAGAGAGAGAGGGAAATAGAGACACAGACATAGAGGTAGAGAGAGAGGGAAAGAGAGACAGACATAGAGGTAGAGAGAAAGGGAAAGAAACAGATGGAGAGGATGCGGTGTTGAGGGATGAGAAGGTTGAGGTCACGGAGGGGCCTCTCTAAGGAATAGTGTCGTGTTGTGCCACCGCTAAACCAGTAGGACTGAATGTGAGTGTGTGTGTGTGTGTGTATCTGTCTACGTGCTTGCATGTAAGTGTACACTTAAAATTAACCGTAAAATTAATGTTAATTGCATAAAATTTGTTGAAATAGTCTTACCCAGAACCACATTTAAAATACATTTGCCAATTGAATGAATGTGACATTGTTGAGTATACAATTACAGCAACAATTGTTCCCTGTTCATAACAGTGTGCAAAAAATATGCACTTACATAAATACTAAACTAACGGCTGCTTTACTATGACAGCAAATTACCAAGAAACACTTGGGAAAATAATCTCAATGTTTGGACAGACATGTACATCACTAATAGAGTTGTCTTCTACTGTATACTTGGGGACATAATCTCAATGTTTGGACAGACATGTACATCACTAATAGAGTTGTCTTCTATACTTGCATGTCTAATGTAAAAAAACTGCTCCATTTCCATGGTCTTGGACGTGAGACATGGAGAGCACTGACACCACAGTAATGGACTACTGACGTGCTAATCACTACTGCCAGCACAACTTTATGAATGATCTTAAATTACCCTGCTGCTGATTTGCTGTTGGCTAACATGGCTACTGACTACTGAGTTTTATGAACATGCTTTATAAGAGCCTGGATGAGCATAATTCATGGGACATTTGAGGAGTTGACAGGTTACCTGCCCAGTGTTCAACATCAGAGGATACCCATGTCCAACATGAGTGAGTGTGTGTGTGTGTGTGTGTGTGTGTGTGTGTGTGTGTGTGTGTGTGTGTGTGCACGTGCACATGTTCTGGATCAGTGGCTGCTCGCTAACTGCAAGAGGGTAGTATCAGTGTCATGCATATTCATTAGTGAGATAGATAGCACAGCCCTCACCAATTATAAATCATTGCGGAAATGTTCAATCCTGTTAACACATTCCAAGGGAGCATGCATGAAGGATTCAGAGACAGATAGCCAGTAGATTACTTTGGTCTGAGCAGTGGTGTGAAGGCCTGTGCAGACAGATTCTCAACAGTGGAATTGGTGATATGCTCTTACACACCCACAATAGAGGAGTCATTCATTAAATGGCCTACATTACACTAGTGGTTCCCAAACTTTTCATGGACAATGGGGAAAGAAATGAGACTTCTGAGATGCCAATTATAGTCTATTTGAACACAGATCAGCTGCAACATTGCTTTTCTTTAACATTATTTCTACATTTCAACAGTTGAACATTTTCAATTTTAATTCATCAATCAGCATAACACATTTAAGTGTCTGTCGCAATTGTATCTGGGGGTTTTTGCTCTCACTCTCTCTCTCTCTCTCACACACACACACACACACACACACACACACACACACTTCTTTTCATCCTCATTTCTCATTCCCCTCTGTCTTTCTACTTTTCTTGTTTTTTTTAGGAGAAATTTATTTTTTAATAGAATTAAATGCAAATGAGAGGTGAGCTGATTATCATATAAACGGCCCTGGCCCGGAGGGACAGGCCAATCTGACTTCATTTCTTTATTTTATCATATCCTCTGTCCTCTCTTTTCCACTCTTCTCCTCTCCTCTCCTCACCTCGCCTCCACTCTCTCTCTTTTCCACTCTCCTCCTCTCTTCTCTCCTCTCCTCTCCTCTTCTTTCCTTTCCTCTCCTCCTCTCCACTCCCTCTCTTCTCCCTTAATCAGCATACAGCTGCTCTTATAAAGACATAAAGAGGAAGACAGGAGAAGGGGGGGCACTGAGAATGATAGTGTTGTGTGAGTGAGTGTGTGTGTGTGAGAGAGAGAGAGAAAGTGTGTGAGTGTGCATGTGTGGTTGTGTGTGTGTGTGTGTGTGAGTGAGAGTGAAAGTGTGTGAGTGGGCATGTGTGTGTGTGTGTCTGAGAGAGAAACAGAGAGAGAGAGAGAGAGAGAAGTGTGTGTGTGTGTGTGTGTGTGTGTGTGTGTGTGTCTGTGTGCATGTGTGTTTGTGTGTGTGTGTGTGTGTGTGTGTCTGAGAGAGAAACAGAGAGAGAGAGAGAGAAGTGTGTGTGTGTGTGTGTGTGTGTGTGTGTCTGTGTGCATGTGTGTTTGTGTGTGTGTGTGTGTGTGTGTGTCTGAGAGAGAAACAGAGAGAGAGAGAGAGAGAAGTGTGTGTGTGTGTGTGTGTGTGTGTGTGTCTGTGTGCATGTGTGTGTGTGTGTGTGTTGTGTGTGTGTGCGCGAGAGAGCGACGGAAGGAGAGAAGGAGGAAATTCACTTGACCATGCAGATTAGGTCTAATTCCTCCTTGATCATCATACCATCATATAAGGGAAACACAGCTGTAACTACAGCAGTGCTATGCGGTAGCTCCACACAGTGTGATGCAAGGGGGAAATTTCCAGCCCAATTTCTTTGGTGCTAAAGGCTAAGGGTGATCTGATTAACTTCACTCCCTCTGAGCAAAAGGTGCAATCAAGTTAATTACGCAGCGTAGGTATAACATCTAATTACATATCAACTCTAAAAGTCGCAAAATGAAATCCACTCTCTAACAGTGAGAACGACAGATGCAGAAAGTTATGCATTTTCACAGGGACTGCATGCAAACCCTGTACTGTACTTCTCACCGACACTCGTTAGCGTTAACACAATTGAAGTTAACCAAATGGAACATAACATTGAAAAGAGGTGAAGGGAGGGTGAGAGAAAGAGTGATAAGAGACGATAAGAGAGCAGGGGCATGGGGGTATGTGGAGACCCTGCTCAGAGAGCAGGGGCATGGGGGTATGTGGAGACCCTGCTCAGAGAGCAGGGGCATGGGGGTATGTGGAGACCCTGCTCACTAAAACGCCTTTGACATCAACTTTGGTGTGGCAAAAACCACCAGAATGAGAAATTGATTAATGGGAGGAGAGAGAGGGAGGGATGAGGGAGACCAAGGGAGGTGTAGAGAGTGAGAGAAAGAGAAAGAGAGAGAGAGAGGAAGTGTGTGTGCATGTGTGTGAGTGTGTGTGCATGTTGGAGAGCAAGGGGAGTTAATTAGTTTCCATAATAATTTCCAACTGACATGCAGTTGTCAAGTGAATGACACTATTACATACACACACACACACACACACACACACACACAGGTCATCATTGTGGTTGTCATTACTCAGCTCTACTGTATGCATGTATGACATATGCTGCATCGTTTTCATTACATAACTATGAGTATTATACAGTATTTTGGAAAACTTTGGACCCATTTTGAGCCTCAAATGAACAGTTGAAGTTTTTCTGTGCTTGTAACAGACAAGAAAATGAGATAGATATGTATTTGTTTTAGGGAACACTCAAGTGAAAAAGGTTCATATTCATCTATCATTTGCAGCTCCTTACTGCTGACTTAAGCAGCCCAGTGTAGTCTCCAGGAGCCCCCCCCCCCCCCCCCCCCCCCCGTCTTTGCTTACGTTAGGAACTGGAGGGGATGAGGAGGAGAAATGAAGCGTGTCTAACTCCACAGAGTGTAGGCTCATCTGACACGCTAACACCCGCTAAACCATCCTCAACAACGGGGGATTAAGCGGCAAGTCACAGCCAGCCCATATCACACAACTGCTCCTGGTTCACATCATGAGTTTCACTTTATTTGATTACTGTGAAAAGCTTTATGATAGCGGTCATCTTTAGGCACAATCCAGCATATTTTTAACAGGGAGATATCAAAGTCAGAAAATGGAGTTCTGAATTCACATAATATTGCACATAGTTGACCACATTAAAAAAAAAATGATCTTGCTTTTTAACTACTGCACTGGTTTGGATAATGCATCCCAAGGAACAATTCTTTGCTAGTAAATTCAGGAAATTACAAACTCACTTTTGTGGGTAAATCATACAAAATTGATGCTTTTGTGTAATTTTTACCTCTTGCCCATCAAGATTTTTTGACAATAGCCCACAGTCACTCACACACACACAAATTCGCTGGTAGATTCTTTGTGAATAATAATGCTATAGGCTCCTACTGGGCCTCAGAAAAAAAAATCTCACAAGGCAAAATTAGTTCTAATTCACTTGTGATTTATTCTGCTTGTTCACTGTATTGTTCAGTGTGTGTCCAAACAAAGATCAATTAAGATCAATCTTCTCTGTTGTCTCTTTGCACTCAGCTGAAGAAAACAACACATTTCATCTACTTCTACTTCAAGCAGGACCCACCAGCAGGTATACACCGTCTCAAAGAGAAACACACATCTCAAGACAAGTTGCACCACATTGGGAGATACCCTTACATCAAACATGCACATATACAAACAGCTAAAGACACACACACAGAAAGACCGACTTCCTGGGCAGCCTGACAGCCTCATTTTCCCCACCTTCCTCTCCAGAGACCTCTCTCTGTTTCTCTCTCTCTATCTCTCTCTCTCTCTCTCTCTATCCATCTATCTATCTGATTATCTCTCCACCTTTTTCATATCCCTCTTTATTCTGCTAAGGCCTGCTTCAGCACATGCATTATTCCTGCCCAGGGTTAAAGGTCACAACCTGCAGGCTACAGCCTTCATCTGACCCACATTACCCTCCATCCAATTAGATACCAAAAAGCATTGGCTAAAGCACGGCCCGATGGCACCCCCATCTTTTATCGCCCTGTAGTCTGTCTTCAAAGAGAGAGCGCTTGGGCTGCGGTCAACAGTAGGTTCGGGTGACCAGATGACGGGCCGTGTCGTGGTCACTGAGGATCAAATGAAAGCGGAGGCGAAGGGGCAGCTTTGCATCATCAGCATCAAAGTGGGAGCTGATGGCCAAGAAGTGAGACACACTTCTTATTCTCTCAATATACGACAGTCAGAGCGAGCGAGCAAGAGAGAGAGAAAGAAAGAAAGAAAGAATGAAAGACGAAAGTGGAAACGAAAGCTGAAGGGCGAGGAGAGAGAGATAGAGAAAGAGAGATAGAAAGAGGGCAAAACATATAGAGGGATGAAAATGAAAATCAAACCATTTTAATTATCCTGCTGCTCCTGATATCACTGGTGCCTGTAGCATCTTATTATGAACTGGCATCTAGTGAGGTAATGTTTCAAATCACAGTGGGAACAGTTCTTCAAGTGTTGGGGAACATATGTTCTAAATAAAAAATATGTCATAAGGATAAGGCCATGAAATAAATACTAATCTAAAACTGAAGTCCTTAAAAATCTTCACTGGCTTATGCTTATATGTGTTTCTGAAAAATGCACAACAGAAAAACAATTCATTATCCAGATCTCTCTAAATGACCTGCGTGAAGCTGGCCCCCCATGTTATTCAAAAATGATTAAAAACACTGCTATTCGTTTGTGCTACGTTTGTGCCGGTTTGTGTAAAAATGATCGTTTGTGCTGTTCTGGCCAGTGACGTCACTCAGCCCCCCATACTTGTTCAAATTTCCCCAAAATAGTGTCAATCATTTGTGCTACGTTTGTGCTCATTTGTGCCGTTAAAAGTAACATTTGTGCTACTATGTTTTTAAAGATATTCCACGTTATTTGTTACACGTGTGACGTCATCCAGCCCCCCATCAATGTCCACATCTTTCCAAAATGGTCTCAATCGTTTGTGTTAGGTTTGTGCTGATTTGTGCCGTCAAAAGAAACATTTGTGCTACTGTGTTTTCTAAGTTATTATGGTTTATTTATTACTCGCGTGACGTCACCAGCCCCCATCAATGTCCAAAACTCACCAAAATGGTCTCAATCGTTTGTGCTATGTTTGTGCTGATTTGTGCCGTTAAAAATAACATTTGTGCAGCCATGTTTTTTAATTTAACACGCTGTTACATGTGTGACGTCATTCAGCCCATCATCAGTGTCCAAATCTCCTCAAAATAGCCGCGATCATTTGTGCTACGTGCGTGCTGATTTGTGCCATTTAAATAAAGGTTTGTAGGGTAGGCTACTATGTAAATTGTCCAGCGGCCTTGTCCAGCAGTTGTAGCTTCTCACCCAGCTCCTCCATCAATGTCCAAACCTAGGCCTATACCCAATCGTTGTGCTGATTGCGCCGACATTTCTCCTATGTTTATTACACTTAATACCCAGCCTCATCAATGTGTTTTCTGTAACTATATTTACATTACCAAGTTCTATCTGCTATGCTCATGACATCAGTCTCACACACACTGGCCTAATCGTCCCAAACTGTAGCCTACCAAATGTTTCTCCTGATCTGAGCAGAAAATATAAGTGCAAGGAAGCTGTTTCTTATAGCTTCACCCTGCTGACGCATGACTGCACTGCAACCTACAGCAACAATCACATAGTGAAATTTGCTGACGACACAACTCTGGTGGGTCTCATCACCAAGGGCGACGAGACCCAATACAGGTTGGAGGTCGACCATCTGACCACGTGGTGCAGGGACAACAACCTCCTGCTGAACGTCAGCAAGACCAAAGAGATTGTTGTTGACTTCCGGAGAGGTCACACCCAACACCTGCCACTGACCATCGACGGTGCTGTGGTGGAGAGAGCGAGCAGCACCAAATTCCTGGGGGTGCACATCAGCGAAGACCTCTCCTGGACCACCAACACTGCATCACTGGCGAAGAGAGCTCAGCGCCGCCTGTACTTCCTGCGGAAACTCAGGCGAGCAAGTGCTCCACCAGCCATCATGACCACATTCTACCGAGGCACCATTGAGAGCATCCTCTCCAGCTGTATCGCTGTGTGGGGCGGAAGCTGCACTGAATACAACAGGAAAGCCCTGCAGCGCATAGTGAACACAGCTGGAAGGATTATTGGTGCTTCACTCCCCTCCCTGAAGGACATTTACACCACCCACCTCACCCGCAAGGCGACCAAAATTGTGAGTGATGCAAGTCACCCCGCTCACAATCTGTTCGATCTACTGCCCTCTGGGAAGAGGTACAGAAGCCTGCGCTCCCGCACTACCAGACTCACCAACAGCTTCATACACCAAGCTGTAAGGATGCTGAACTCTCTCCCTCCTCTCCCCCCTCCACCCTCAGCTACATAACATCCTGGACATTGGACCCACAATGGCCGCGTGCACTACTCCACTTGCACACTTGCACACTTGTACACTTTACAACTTGTTGTTGTCCTGAAAACACAACACATCTGCTGCTCTTACATAACTTGCACCACTATGTCACTTTCTTTCTTACTTAGGTCAAACAGAACTACACAAGCCTTTTATTGGCCTGACTTTGCACTAGTATTTTATTGACTGTCTATGCACAATTTCAACCAAATTTTGCTGCTCTTATTTTTTTCATTATTATATGTGCCCTCTTATTTACTTACTTTTTTGTTTACTTGAATGTTATGTTTGTCTGTGGACTTAAATTGGTAAAATATGTCTTGTCTTCACCGTGGGATAGTGAGAAACGTAATTTCGATCTCTTTGTATGTCTGGAACATGTGAAGAAATTGACAATAAAGCTGACTTTGACTTTGACTTTGACTTTGACTTAAAGAGTAGCCTATTCATTTAGTCAACTTTATAAAGTGCTGAAAAGGCTACAAATGTACCTTTAGTTTTAGTATACAGTCGACTTTAATGTTTAAACATTATTTTGACAAACATACCAATTTAGCCTACTACCTTCTTGCCCATCTGAAATAACTCCTAGCTTTGCTGCCTCCTTCCTTTCTGTTTTTGCTGTTTGCAAAGTTTCATATATCCACGGTGGCCTTGGAGACTTGGGTCAGCAAGTAGCCTAAGTGCTGCTTGTGTGCACAATCCACTGTTGCATAAAATTATTGAAGAAATACATTTGTTTATTTTAGAGAATATGGGCTATAGTGCAGTGATGAGTTATGGTAGGCCAACTTAGAGTGAATATACACACACAGGGGGAATTATCTCTCTTAAGTCTCTCGTAGCCTACTCCGTAGCTGCCTAATAGTAGGCCTAGTAGGTTTTTTCTCCACAGCTGCCGATAATGACCAGCAGGTTTATTCTAGTGGTTGCAGTAATTCTGACGTTATTCACAAGCAACTGGTGTAGGCTACTATAGAACCCTTGGCAGCACAAACAGCCACGTAAATAGTAGCACATCTTCTTTTCTTTTCTCGGTTAAGATCAGCACGATATAGTTTTGTAAACAACACAAATGTTTCCTTTTGTTTCTTTTTTTAACAGCACAATCAGCACAATTAACGATTAGGACTACGATTGGACATTAATTGGGGGGGGGGGGGGTGCTGCTAGGTGATGTCTAGTATAAGCTACAACTGCTGGGCAACTTCTACATAGTACACAAATTTCTTTAAATGGCACAAATCAGCAGGCACGTAGCCAAAGCGATCGCAACTATTTTGAGGAGATTTGGACATTGATAAGGGGCTGGATGACGTCACACCTGGAACAAAGCGTGATAACTTAAAAAACATAGCTACACAAATGTTATTTTTAACGGCGCAAATCAGCACAAACATAGCACAAACGATTGAGAGCATTTTGGTGAGTTTTGGACATTGATGGGAGGCTGGTGACGTCACGCGAGTAATAAATAAACCATAATAACTTAGAAAACATAGTAGCACAAATGTTTCTTTTGACGGCACAAATCAGCACAAACCTAGCACAAACGATTGAGACCATTTTGGAAAGATTTGGACATTGATGGGGGGCTGGATGACGTCACACGTGTAACAAATAACGTGGAATATCTTTAAAAACATAGTAGCACAAATGTTACTTTTAACGGCACAAATGAGCACAAACGATTGACACTATTTTGGGGAAATTTGAACAAGTATGGGGGTCTGAGTGACGTCACTGGCCAGAAAATGTAAAGTTTAATTACTTAAAACCCTTCACAGCACAAACGATAATTTATACGGCACAAACCGGCACAAACGTAGCACAAACGAATAGCGGTGTTTTTAATCATTTTTGAATAACATGGGGGGCCAGCTTCAAAATGTTGTGCATGTGATATTTTCACATCTCTGACATGTTTTCCAGAACTCTGAATAGATTTATCTATTTTGCAGCTTCTGGTCCAAATGTAAGTAAGAATCACAACAAATAACATTGAATACTTATTGTACATGTACATACATACTGTATACCGTGATACCACTTATACTGTGATACCCATGTCTTTTGATCTGTTCCTAGGTTGACTTTGGTAAAGGGTGGGGTTAGATAAAGAGACCCTTAGCGGCCATCTTGAGCAGCGACCCCTGTACACTGAGGCTGCCATGGAGCTGCTTTGATTGGCAGGCAGGTGAGTGGGCGTGTGGGTGGGAGGCTGGAGTCTGATGAGGGGAGACCAGTTTGCAATCACTTCATGTAGCTCTGCAGCAGACGTCTGAACCAGACAGGAGCTGGGGTGGGGCAGGGAGAGAGAAAGAGAGAGAGAGAGAGAGAGAGAGAGGGGGGGGGGGGGAGAGAGGGGAGGGGAGAGAGGTAGAGAAGAGAACAGGAGCAAGAGAGGAGAGAAGGCTAGGGAGGGAGAGAGAGGAATAAGGAAAATAGGAGGGGAAAAAGATGGAGGGAAGGAAATGAGGGAGGAAGAAACAGAACGAGGGAACAAGTGAGGTAGAAAGTAGGAGGGGAGATGAAAGAGAGTGAGGGTGCAAGACAGGGACTACAGTTAGGGAAGGGGGGGGCAAGGGAGAAAGAGGAAGGAAGGAAACAAGAGAGCAAGAGAGAGAGAGAGAGAGAAAGGGAGGAGAGTGTGAAAGAGAGGGACAGGGGTGAGGGATGAGAGGGACAGGGAAGAGAGAGCCAGTGATTTTCACCATGCGGGCAGTGCTGGAGTAAGGGCAGAGTGGAGTGGAGTGGAGTGGAGAGTATATGACGATCAGGGGAGGAGAAAAGGTTGGCGGGAATAGGAGAGGATGTGTGAGTTTGCCTCTGAGGATCACAGGGACGAAGCCCACGGCTGAAGCACATCACATCTAATCAGCTGTGACGGAATGACAGGACTGATGCCTCACTGACAAAGTGAAATGCCACGTGCTGAGGGATCCTAGTGTACAGTGAGCGGTACAGCGGTGCGGAGAGTGTTGAGCGCACCGCATATAAACGCAGACAGGAGTGTGCCGACACTTTATCACCGTCACGTGCCCGCACACATCAGCACCCATATTTTCAACTGACAAGCATTTGATGAAACAATTAATTTTATTGATATTGATAGAACTGAATCATAATCTACGTGCTGGAGGCGAAAGGGTTCAGCCTCGGTGTGTGGGGTCGTACCGAAAAACAACGGAATCCAAGTAATTTAAATAGAGCATGTGCTCCATACAACTCACCCCTCCTCCACTTCTCTCCCCTGCCCCTCTCTCACTCTACCACTCCTAATCCTTTGCCCTGTCCATTTCCCAATTTCTCTGACCAACTCTCCACCATCTTATTCTCTCACCATTGCCATTTCTCTTTCCCTATCAAGTTAAAGAAATGGATTGTTAGGGGAGCGACAGGCGCCATTAGCGTTTACTCGTTTAGACTTGTAATTAGCTGCCGATGTAGACTAATTTGTTTGTTGTTGGTTGAGGTTGTTGTTTAAGTAAAGGTTTTTAACAGTCAGGTCTACCTCCCTCCCCCTCTCACTTGCGTGGCTGTCTCTGCCTGTGTGCACGGCCCACAGGAGAAGCTGCTGGGGATGTTCCACATTAGTGGCGCAATGTCAGCCTAAATGGATCAAATTAAATTGACGGGACATGCTAAAACGACACAAATGAAATGGGGGAAAAAGAAGATTCATGACTCCTCTCTCTCAGTCTGTCTCTCTCTTTCACATACACAGTTACACACACACACACACACACACACACACACACACACACACACACACACTTTACTCATCTCTCTCTCTCTTTCACACATTTTTCAATAAATTTCAAAAGCCAATGAAATCAAACACATTACTGACAAGGACAAGAGAGAGAGAGAGAGAGAGAGAGAGAGAGAGAGAGAGAGAGAGAGAGAGAGAGACAAAAATACGTGAAGGAAAATCAGACCCGTCTAATGGGTCTCACCAGGTCTGTACAAATGGAGCGATGATCTCCCCACCAGAGCTACTGTAGCCTCCTTACCACCTCAGGGTCAACCTACAAACCCTCTAGAAATGTCCCTCGAGGAAACATCCCGCGTGACGCAAGCCTCTCTCAGTATGTGTAACAGAGGTCGTAATTCGTCCGCTGCTCACGGCCCTCGAACCCACCACCTCAACACACACCGGCATGGGAGTCGAACGCTCTAACCACTGAGCTAAAAGCCCAGACTTCCAACTCAGCGGTTAGAAGCGTTCTTAAGGTTAGGGGTATGAGGATTTACACGGGCAACTAGCATGCTAGCTCAGTTCGCCTCCGTTACATATGCATGAGCGAAGTGCAAACCCTGGTAGAGGCAGTACTGTCTATTCCTCTGGCACCTCTGATCATGTCCAAAGACAAAGCCACTTCTTTGAGATATGGGACGACAGAGGGCATCAGCATGTTCAGAGGAGACAACAGACCTGTCAGTACGGAGCCAAACAACAGACAACAACAGCGCTAGCTGACAAGTTCAAGTGTCGAGTTGGAGACAGGCATGTTTGCTGTCCGATGGGCTTTTATTTACGGCTCTGTGCTGACCTGGTCAGCCAGAGTAATGGACACGGCCAGTCAGCGAAGTGGACTGGTCTGTCAGGTGGACGACGTGACTGGCAGATAGGGTTAGAGTCTGAAACTGCAACGCACTCTTGTGTGTCCTTCCACCACTGACTGGATGACACTCATCATTGTTTTTTTGTTTTTTTTTGCTTGTTCAGCAACACAGTTCAGTAGTGTGACAAAATGATTGAGAATATTATTAACGGCAAATCAGTGCATGTAGAAAGTAACGGAAATACAAAGTATGAAAATGACTTTCCTGAGTATTGACTTTGGGGGAATATTCTAAATAACTGTGTGCATCTCACATGTAACTTCATCCTCTCAGTCCAACAATAGCAGCATACAATCCCCGAACCACAGACTTGTGGTACTACTACTACTATTAGAAAAATAAAATACTTATTTTTCTCCCTCTCTCCTTCATATTTCCTCTGTTCTTTTTCTCCATCTTTCTCTTTTGCCCATTCCCTCTTTCTCAAATCTCTCTGCGGAGTCGGGGGGGAGGGGGGGGGTTCCAGGGAGCATGACTCAATTAAAGATCAAAGGGACCTCTGACAGAGACTCCAGGGAAGATGGCTGGGATTTGGGAAGTGGGGGAGGGGGGGGGGGGGAGGGTCAAAACAGAGAGGTGGCGTGCTGGGTGGAGACGAGGGTGGTGGTGGTGGTGGTGTGTAGTCGCGATTCACAAATGAATGACACAGACTTTGCCAACCAAGTCAGACTGGAGTGATGGAGACGCGGTGAGACGATTGAGTGCACAGCCCATCCACCATCAGTGATTGATCAGGCTGTGGTGTTTGTTTGTCAAACACATCCACTGCTCCCACATCTGGCCATCTGGTCCAGATGCTCACCAGTCCTGCGAAATGAAACAAGGAGCTGCTGAGAGGATGAGAGAGGAGCGCTTTAGCGGCGATTAGCGGACAACCAAGACAGCCAACTGTGTTGAAGTGGGGGACTTTGAAAGTGATGATGAACTAACAGAGATCGTGATTACGACTCCAGTGAAACTTTACGATATGATGACTCAAAAGAGCAGCCAGACCCCCGCACCCCAGGACCCTGGTGTTTTGTCGCTGATATCTAGATCACATCATGGCACCATGTCCTGCTCACTGTGACTAAACCAATCTCAGAGAGGTTTTCATTTCTACATAGCGAGAGGTAAAGGAAATGAGCGAGAGAGCAAGCGAGGGGAAGAGGAGAGCAGAGAAGGATGAATAGAGCTCTGATTGCATTCACAGCCACCCCATGGCCTCACTCTCGTCCACTCTCACTCCCCCTGTCCGTCTCTCTGTCCTCTCTCTCTCTCTCTCTCTCAGTCTCTTTCTCTCAATCTCTCTCTCTCTCTCTCTCTTTATTATCTTTCTCTATCATTGCTCCACCACTGGTTTCTTTTCCTCCATTTCGCTCCGCATGGGTTGAGTTGCACTGGAACAATGGGCTTGATTCTGATAGTGGTATAGGTGTTAGGCCTCATGCATTATTAATAGAATGCACAAGGGGTTGCTCCACCCATTAAGCCTACGTTATTACACCTCTGGGTCCCTGCACTCTCACTCCAAATAAGTAGCTATTTCAGTCACCTAGTGGAATCAGAGGAAGTTCAGGCACTTTGACAAGTTCTGAATCAAAAGAGTTCCTGATCCAGGATCCAGGTGGTACCATTTAGATGATATCTGTACGACTCGCTTGTAAAAGCAGATGTATATGTACTTTATATATGTGTTATTGGGGGGAAAGGCAAGAATTCTCATGACAAAGAGGGCCCTTGGGAAGGGTAGGACTTTTTTTCCGTCAGAGACACAGAAAATGGAAAAAGAAAAGCTGCCAACTGCCTATATAGTTTTTTTTATCTCCTCATCGTCCTTTTCATCTCCCTGTATTTCTCCCTCCTCCTCTCTTCCCTATACTCATCACATCCTCTCAATCATTTGCTCTCTGCCTTTTGCATTTTCTCCCTCTATCCCGTCTCTCTCGCTACACCACCCCCCCCCCCCCCCCCCCAGCCTCCTTTTTCCTCTCGGCTATGCCGTGTGACAGCCAAAACAGATTTGAGCAAATTGGAAAAGCTATAAAGCTCTATTAGGGCAAATCAAGCTTCAGTTGGAGAGAGAGAGAGAGAGAGAGAGAGAGAGAGAGAGAGAGAGTGGGGGAGTAACAGAGGAGGAGAAAACAGATAGATACTGAAAGAAGGATTGTGCCAAACAGAGATACAGAGATGTAATGGGGGGGGCAATGTATAGAGAAAGAGAAGAAATTGTATAGAGAAAGAGGAAAATTTGGATTCTTCCAGAGAAAAATGTGACTGGAGGGAGGATAGTGATGCTCAAATGGGCAAGCAGAGGCGGTTTTGGGATTTCTTTCTCCCTCTTAATCCATTCATGCCAATCCAGAGTTTTTTTTATATCACTGGAGAATGTTGTGAGGAGTGAGTCAATTTAAAACTGCACACAAACACAAACACTCCAACACACATCGATAGAAAATAGTATTGCCACTATGTATCAGACACATACAAGATACAATATTATTGACATACCTGCATACTCTCTCTTGCTCTCTCTCTCTCTCTCTCAAATCAAATCAAATCAAATGCATATCTAATGCAATTAAGAAGGAAATGTTCCTCATTTTCTACATCATTTATACAGAAGCTTCAGTTCCTCATATGTTTGTCTATGTCTGCCCATTTCTATGTGTAGGCTATGGTCACTGATTCTGTGTTTTGTCAGTGTTGTTCTTTTTTTCTATCTTTGATGTCATTTAAATATGGGGCTATACAGTAATTTATGTTCAGGTTTCTGTATATCTCTAGTTTGTCATTCGTTTTTATTTCTTCCTTCCAGAATTTAGTATAATGCATCTGATTTGTGTTGTCAATTTCTTTCAGTATAGATTTTGTCATGTGACTTAGGCTGTTTATGTTATTCTTGTTTGCAATTCGGAATAAGGAGCACACTTCTGGGTAAGGGACTTGTGCTTGAAAGCCTCATGGTGGTAGGTGTCAGCATGGCTTTTTTCCAGATGTACCAAAATGTAGAGGCCCTTTTGTCGATGTCAATAAGTAAAGGGAACCTCCCCAACTCAGAGCGGCAGGCCAAGTTGGATGTACACCCAAGACATCTTTGCAGATTTGTAGGTGATTTCTCTCTCTCTCACGCACACGCACACGCACACACACACACGCACAAACTATTTCTATACACACTTGTTCAAGTGAGAGAATGAGAATGAGTGAGAGACGTGTATTTAAGTAGGGTAACTGTGATCTCTTCTGGTAGCACAGTTGGTTTATACAAGCCATAACATCAGAGACAGTAGGTACCACAGGGGGAATGATACATGACACTTCAAGTATTAGCTCTACCTGTAGTCTCTCTCTCTTAAACTGACACACACACACACACACATAGACACACACACACACATAGACACATAGCAGTGTGATTGACAGCTCATGGCATATCCTAGAGACTGTCCTGGCATTCAACCCAGTGCATGTGTGGGTCTGGGGGAAGGAGTGAGAGAGGGATGTGAAGAGAGGAGAGGAGAGGAGGGGAGAGGAGAGGAGAGGAGAGGAGAGGAGGGGAGAGGAGAGGAGGGGAGGGTAGAGGAGGGGAGAGGAGAGAAGGGGAGAAGTTGGAAGAAAAGACGAGGAGAATGACAGGGTGATTTATTCAAAAAGAGAGGGCTGGGTGAATCAAACTTTAATGGCTTTTCAGGGAGCCAGCACCCCTCTCTCTCTCTCTCTCTCTCTCTCTCGCTCTCTGTTTTCAATCGCTCACCCTTCTCTCTCCCCACTCCCTACTTCTCTCCCTCTCTCTCTCTCTCCCTCTCTCTCTCCCTCTCTCTCTCTCACACACCCTTCTCTCCCTCTCTCTCTCTCTCTCCCTCTCTCCCTCTCTCTCTCTCACACCCTTCTCTCTCTCTTCATCACTCTTTCTATTTCGTGTTCTCCCTGATGGCCTTGTGGAGTGAGCACAGTGGTGGTCAGTCAAACAACAGCTGCCTCTGACAGGGGACACACACACACACACACACACACACACACACACACACACACACACACACTTACATCTACCCACCCACACACACACCCAAACACCTATATTTACCCACACACACACACACACACACACACACACACACACACACACACACACACACACACATTCCTGCTCAGACGTAGACAGGCACATACAAATGAACATACATGACAGCTATGTAAGATATGTGTAGATGCATATCCCTCTGCCAATATTCATATTCACCTTATCAACACATATTGCACACACACTCAAAGTCATATTAAAACTCCCATTTACAATCTACAAAACAAAATGCGGAAATGAATGTGCAACATATTCCAACATAAATGAAAATGATTTATACACACACACACGAACGCACAAACACACTCACACACACACACACATCCCTGCACACACAAAGGCAAACAAGGACACCTGCCACACACACACACACACACACACACAAACACTCTCACTGAAGCGCCAAGACGCACACAAATCAAAGGTGTTCTTCATGCTCAAGTGGCTAAAGTAAATGACACAAAGATAAAGACAGAGAAGGTGGAGGTAAGAGGTAAGGCTGGGGGGGTGGTGCTGAGGTTGGGTGTGCGTGAGTGGGCGAGTGTTGGGGTGCGAGTGATTTAGCGTCATAGACCATCAGAGGGCCCATATTGTTGAGGCTAACCAGCCAACCAGAAACAATGTGCCGTAAACTATTCCAGAGCCAGCTAGCGTCTCCCAGCCCACTGACTGACGTGCGATGACTCTCTTCACAGCCATTTGCTCTTGAGGGGGCCATTACAATATCCACACACACACACACACACACACACGCACACGCGCGCACACACACACACACACACACACACACACACACACACACACACACACACACACACACACACACAGAGAGAGAGAGAGAGAGACACACATACAAAGAAGGTGCTCCTTTTCTCTCGCCCAATGAGTACCAAGGCGTTTCCTGTGCTTGGCTGCACACCGAGGATTATCTCCGAAGCTACCTCAAAATTGCATCTTGTCAAGCAGATGGTCAAGCAAACAGAAATACACTCAGAGGTGTGTGTGGTCCGTACTCATCCATATTTACCCGCAGCTACGGAAGCACATCACCCCAATTTAATGTCTAATCAGCCCTGTCAGGTAGTCTGCTTCAGGCAGATGGATATGGATGACCACCTATCTTCAGTCATTTAAGTCTTTTAAGAAAAACGCAGGAAGTAGATGGCGGATTCTCATCTTCCTCCACTTTTTCTATATCTCACACTCTTTCTCCTGCTTCATTCCTTCGCTTCATGGATCAGGGGTTTACTATAGGGGCGAATCCTCTTCCCCACCCCCTTCTCCTCTATTTACTGTCAAAAAGAGGCTCCACTTGGGTGCCGGTGACAGGTTTGAATACCAGGGTGGGATGGGTGGAGAGAGAGAGAGAGAGAGAGAGAGAGAGAGAGAGAGGGAGATAAAGAGGGAGAGAGAGAGAGGGGTGGCAAAGATCAGACACGCTTATTGGTTACCATGGCATTCACCTGGAATATATAGATAGCTCACACGAGAAAGATAAGCCATACGCCGGAGGATAAAAATCAGACCTCGCCTTGAAATTTTACTTTAGTTCCTATATGGGTAAAACTTTCCAACTTTATACTTGCCCTGAAATTCTGCTTTAGATCATGTATCAGTAAAACGTTCAGACGTAATACTCTATGAAATGTGGATATCACCCCAACATGCAGTGTGTTTGGCTGCGTGCCTGTGTCGGTATGGACCCCAGCTTGACCAGACGTGGCAGGAGGCTGCGCACTTCTGACAGACTGGGCTGTGGTGGTGGTGGCAGCGGACTGAAAACCCACTCAAACAGATTTGTTCGGTCTGTCAGCTCCCGGTCCCAGTGGACCCTGCTGGACCCTCTCGTCCCGGCACGCCCTGTGTTGTGGTGCCAGTTTGGGCTTTGGGGCGGGCAGGCGGGCAGACAGCGGTGTCGGCTGGCGCCTGGCATCTGGCCCGTGCGGTGTGTGCCACCGGGAGGTCTCTTTCAGGCAGGGTGGACTGAGGTGGTGGGGGTGTGTGCCACCGGGAGGTCTCTTTCAGGCAGGGTGGACTGAGGTGGTGGGGGTATGTGCCACCGGGAGGTCTCTTTCAGGCTCTCTCAGGGTGGACTGAGGTGGTGGGGGTAAGGGGGGTGAGGGGTGGGAGGGGATCACAAGAGCACTACGCTGCTCTCCCTCAACTGGATCAGCATACAAACATGTGAGCTAACACACACACACACACACACACACACACACACACACACACACACACAGACAGAAGCACAGACACACTGCTAACACACACCAGGTGATCAAGGTGGTTGTGACGATCAGGGGAGGATGAACATGGCTTTGGATGGGCATGACTCCAGGTGTTAGAAAAACATTGGCAAGAAAAACAGCGTTTCCAACACATGGCCAGAGGAGGTTGCCTGATGACGGTCTGCATTACATTTACCCACAAGATAAATGAGGAAATATTTCAAAATCCACCTCTCCTGCACCTCCACTTTATAATAATAATGACACAGGATAATATTCTATACTATTCTACATAATAAACTGCTCATTGAACTGCACATTACACCTCTGTTTTCATTGTTTCTATCAGCACTGTCATTTTACTATCCTGTAATGAGAGCATTATTCTAACGCAAAATATCAATTTTATAATTTTAATATCAGTGTTATTGTAGTATATTAGGGGTGGTGGTACCATAGTGGCTAGTGGTGGTGTGTGGGTTCAATTCCCGGCTTCCACAGTTGTGCCCTTGGGCAAGGCACTTAACCCCGAGTTGCCCAGGGGA